>NC_067493.1:42629305-42779305 GCF_947179515.1 Apodemus sylvaticus | reverse complement strand
ACAGCTCATGGGTACTGACAACAATGACCTTTTTTCTACCTATTCATCCTCATTCTCTTGCTCCATCTTAAAACTCCCATTCACACTTCCTCTCCTACTTATTGCCATTATTTTCTACCTGGTTCAATCTTTTTTTTTGTCTTTTCTTTTTTTTTTTAATTCGATATATTTTTATTTACATTTCAAATGATTTCCTCTTTGCTGGCCACCGACTCCCCGAAAGTCACATAAGCCCCCGTCCCTCCCTCTGTTCTCCCACCCACCCCTTCCCACTTCCTTGTTCTGGTTTTGCCCTATACTGCTACACTGAGTCTTTCCAGAACCAGGGGCCACTCCTCCGTTCTTCTTGTACCTCATTTAATGTGTGGATTATGTTTTGGGTATTCCAGTTTTTCAGGCTAATATCCACTTATTAGTGAGTGCATACCATGATTGATCTTTTGAGACTGGGTTACCTCACTTCGTATGATGTTCTCCAGCTCCATCCATTTGTCTAAGAATTTCATGAATTCATTGTTTCTAATGGCTGAATAGTACTCCATTGTGTTTATGTACCACATTTTTTGCATCCATTCTTCTGTTGAGGGATACCTGGGTTCTTTCCAGCTTCTGGCTATTATAAATAGGGCTGCTGTGAACATAGTGGAGCATATATCCTTATTACATGCTGGGGAATCCTCTGGGTATATGCCCTACCTGGTTCAATCTTGAATCCTACTAGACCTTAGCACAATGGAGGTTAAATAATGTGTGTGCATGTTCCTGTGTCTGTGTGTGCTCACATTCATGTGTGTGCGGATGCGTGTAGAAGTCAGAGATTGATGTCTGATGTCTCTCAATCATTTACCCATCTTATTTTTTAAAATAAGGCCTGTAACTAAATCCAGAGCAAGCCAACTTGGGTATCCTGAATAACCATCAAGCACGATGGTTTCTCCTGTTTCTGAACCATGGAACACTGAAATCATAGGCATACCCCACCATACTCAGCATTTGTGTGAGTGCAGTGATCTGAACTCTGGTCTTTATGCTTGCAGGGCCAGTGCTTTAACGCAAGGGACATCTTCCCAGAAACTAATGAAACTTCTAATAAATTGAACTAGTGTGTGTGTGTGTGTGTGTGTGTGTGTGTGTGTGTGTGTGTGTGTGCAGGTGAGTATGTGTGCATGGTTCAGTGTCCCAGGAGGCCAGAAGAAGACAGAAAGTTCCTTGGATCTGGAATTATAATAGATGTATAGTATTGTCTAATGTGAGTGCTGGGACCTGAAATTGGGTCTCTGTAAGAGCAAATGCACCTTTACCCACTCTCTAGTTTCATCATAGATAAATATATTTGCATAAGAGCAAGGCTATTGCCAGACTTCTGTCTTCTAATGACAGATTCTGGGCTACCTGCACACCTGTGGGTCTCCTTCTTCTACAGTTTCTTGGGCAAGGTCACTGGCCAAGTATGAGCCTGCCTCTTCTGACCACAGTGGTAAGTGGCCCTTAGGGTTAACACACTGTGCTTGATGTGACCTGGGACTTCTGTGTCTTTAGTCATACTCTGCACTCCATCACCCTTCACTCACTAATGTCTCCATCTTGACCACCTTTCTTCCAAAGTGAGTGCACCAAGATAAAGGAAACAGGGCACTCCATCTAGTATCTCCCACTGTGGATTCTGTGCATGGGAAGGAATGTTAATGCATTGTCCTGTTTGGACTGTAGAAGCAAGGCAGCCTGGGTTAGTTTGAATTGTTGGTAATCTCCTTTTCAGCCATCAAGACACAGGTAGGTCCCCAGAGGAGCTATCAAGGAGCCATGGCCTATGCATGTGGAAATTCTATAAAGCAGACTCTATAAAGCATGTGCCATGACACAATCTTTGTGGATGTTCATCATGATAATGTACAGCCTGTTCAAACAGCTTAGAAAACTTCAGGGATTTCTCTTTTACAAGGAAGGACAAATGTTCCTATGGCCAACTGACTCCTGAGCTCAAAGGCAGGAATCTTCCACCCAGACCTGAAACCTGTAGCTGATAACCTCAGAGCAGACCTTGTAGAAAGCCAAGTTCTCTCAGTTGTAGAGTGAGAATAGACAGACCAGAGAAAGAAGAAGCAAACCACAGATACAGTGTGATATGAAACACTATGTGTTGGGTAGGAGGTTCTTGGGATGATCTTGAACTTTCTGGAATATTCCAGAAGTGCTTATTTATACCTCTCCAAATGGGACTCAGTTTTCCATTGTCAGGACTTATTTATGTTGATTATGTTGATCAATTTAGATGGATTATCTAGAACTTTACTGAGTTCAGCTTTTGACACTTATTTTTAATTTCATACAAGTACACATTCTATATTAAGCATTTTCACCAGCCTTTCTTACTCCCTCTCCTCACCCCTTCCTCACCGATTGGTCTTTTGTTTCTCCAGACAGTTTCATTTCTACATTCATTTGACAACCTCCATTTTTATTAATAATTAAGAGACTATTACTCTTTATACTTAGTTATTTGGGATTGGAGAGTTGGTTCAGTGATTAAGAACACTGTCTTCTCTTCCATTGAATCTGGATTCAGTTCTTCACACATGTGTGGCAGCTCACAACCCACTCCAATTCCTGTAACTCCAATTGCAGGGGATCAACCACCTTCTTCTGGCCTCCATGCTCACTGTATTCATGCAGTGTATAGACATACATGCAGACAAAATTTACATGAAATAAAAGGAAATAAATCTTTAAAAACTTAAGGTGTTGAAAATGCTTAGAAGAAGTACCATAACCATTTAGGAATACTTATTAGTCGGTGGTTTTCAGAGGTGAGTGAATCCTGATGAATGGTACAGGGCTTGGATTTCAATTCCTCACTATCAATATCTAGAGAAGAAGTTAAAAGACATGGATGACTTTGAGCTTGGAGTAGAATTAAAGTCCTTCAGATGATTGTGATCTGGGGCCTATTTTGGTGGAGGTTCCCAGAACATTCTGAAAATTATTTAGACAGAGCAACGGTCAATGTCTGCAAACAATATTGCTATGGTTGTTGCCCTCATCATCTCTCCACAGTTCACCATGAGCTCAAGCAGGTTATCGGGGAGAGAGCCAGGCCTCTGCATAAGGTCTGCATAAGGGCGTCTGAGAGGGGTCAGAGGAAATGCATGCATCCATTGTCGGAACTGTGTCCTTTTAGTTTCAGAAAAGAAATGGAGACAAAATCCAAATGACCACTCAAAAAATTTGAAAAAGATGCCCTACAGAAGAGGTTCTTAACCTGTGGGTCACAACCTCTTTGGAGGGTTGAATATCAGGTATCTAGCATATTTTATGTTTATATTATGATTCATAACAATAGCAAGATTACAGTTATGAAGAGCCACAAAATAATTTTATGGTTGGGAGTCACCACAGCATGAGAAACTGTACTAAAGGACCAGCCTCAGCATTAGGAAGGTGGAGAATTATTGCTCAAAAGAAAGAGCTCAGAGGAGATAAAAGGTAGAGAGTGATTCTGAAGACTGTAGTTCCAGCTTGGGTATTCTCAGACTTCTCAGATTTCATTTGGATAGAAGCAAAATTCTGATTTGGGGAGTTGAAGATAAAGCATAATCTTTTTTGATTCCCAATGTCTTCTTTCAGATAAGGGGTATCATAGAAAAGGTAGTAGACAAAGTAATCCAAGAGGCAGAGACCCAGACAAACACTGAAGATAAAGACAGTGTTTGGAGAAAAGGCTTAGCAGGGCTAAGCATGCTGCAGTCACACACAGGCTCTGAACTCTGGCTTCTGAGATGACCATGATTGATTCCCAGACTAGGCAGCTTGCAAATGCTGATGCTGAACCTACCCAGGATCAGTATCCAATCATGTGCCTCTTCTTCATGGGACTGACTTGGGGGAGATATTTTTCCTTTCCTTTCCTTCTAGCAGATGGTTAATGTGTCTCCAACAAGGTGACATGTGAGTCACCAGCTCAATGAAACATTGTTTCTACATCTAATCTCTGATGTTGCTAGAACTACACAAGCTGACCTGAAGCAGAATGGCCTTGCAGGAGATAAACAAGATTTCAGATTGTTTGACAGGAGAATTTCATCAAGTAGTTTAAATCTGGCTTAGATGGCAATAATCATTGAAAGGTTGAGGCCCATCCATCTATAGAATGTTTGGAATTTTTATTCACTGTTAAAACCTGTTTTGGGGAGTCAGAATTTTATGCTATAATAAAGTAAATAAGCAAGTTTTAAGCTTACAGCCAGGATATAATATGTACCGGTTGTGGCTGTTGGTTAATTGAACTGTTGGGAAAGTTTTTTAAAGGGTTGTCTGTTTTCTCTTGTATTTTATTGAGCCTGGGTTCTTGTCATCATATGACTCCATCCCAACCTTGTCTTTAGCAAGGATGGAAGAGGGAAGGATACTTTCATTGTCCTTACTAAAAATGTTTAGAAAATGAAGACCATTGGGTCTAAAGTACTTTGATAGAAAATTATAGTCAAGATTAAATGATCACAGACATCAATGTTTTAATCAATTACTTGATCCGTTAGCCAATCTATTTGTCTATCCATCCATCAACTCACCAACTATACATTCATTCATCCACTTACCTGTGTATGCATCCTTCAGTGAAATTCTCCTTCATACCTATATGCAAATGCATTGAAATATCTACATATCCATGTGTGCATGCATCCATTCATCTTCCTGTAGACATGTGTGCAAGCATCCCTCTATTCTTGCCACTCTTTCCTGAATTTTATGTGTTACATCCCTCCTAAGCATTCTCTTAAGGACAAATAGTACAAATGGTCTTGATTTTTTTTCTAGGAAAATGAGTAAAGGCAACATAAACAAATGATATAGTTTTGCTCTGTAATAATTAGAAAAGGGAAGGGGATGAAGAGAAGAAAAAGGTGAACAAGAAGACTTCTCATAGCGAACGATAGCTTATTCAGTGAAGGAGCCAGGAAAATCCCCTCTGAATGGTGAAAAAAAAATTAAGACCAATTAAAGAAAGTCAGCATGTCTTAACTGATGATTTTATACATACTGTGGTGGTTTTAATGAGAAATGTCTCCCATAGGCTCAGGTGTTTGAACACTTTGTCTCCAGCGGGTGGCGCTGTTTGGGAGGTTATGAAACCTTTAGGAGATGGAGTCTTGTTGGTGGAAGTATGTCACTTGGAATGGGCTTTGAGGGTTTATAGCCTCGACCTTCCTCCAGTTCAATGTCTGTTTCTTGTGTATGTGTGAAGAGCCAACCTCCCAGCTTCCTGCTCCATGCACCAGCTTCCTTCCATGCCTTCCTTACATCATGGATTCTCTCTCTGAAACTGTAATAAATAACATCAAATAAGCTCTTCTGCCTATGAGTTGCTGTTTGCCGTCGTGTTTGATCACAACAACATAAAAGTAACTAATATGGAGCCCTTTCAGGTTGTGGGAATAGCAAGACCAAATATCGCCTTCCCCATTTAATATGAGGTGAGCACCAATGGGAGACAATGTGGAGGTGTCAGATGGAGGGAAAAGAGAAATGTGAAGGCAGAAAGTTAGGCAGGGAAGAGATCTTAGAGCTTCTTGTAGGCTGTGGTCATGAATCTACACTTCAACAAAAGGATCTTTTGAGAGAAGTCTAATATAGAGCTTAGCCTCTCTGTCATCCTTTTCAACATGACCTCATGGCCAAGTGAGACTGTAGTACGTACAAGGTTCAGTGCCTATGTGATTTTTCTCACCCTAGATCAGGGACTGGATAGTGGTGATAGGGCTAGATATCTGGGTGAGGGCTCATACCAAAGCTGAGAAGATACCTGTCCTTATGACAAGCTCAGATGTTTCTAATACCATTGGCTTTGCCTTAGATGAGAACACAGCAGAGTCTCTGTTGTCTTGGTTGTCACTCCAGTGGCCTTGAACCTGGATATTCCCTTTTCTAAATACGGTATCTGTTTAGAAACTCAGCTCTAGGAGCATGGATGTGGGGGTAAGAAGACAGCTTCTCTTTAAGACTCTGATTGTGGCATTTCAGATTCTGGACCAAGAAGAAAGAGCTCATGCTTTATCTGCTGGAGCAGCTATAGCCATGAAGGACTGTGGGATAACCCCAGAAAAATACATGGACTAGAAAGTAGAGAGTCTTGGCTGAATCTGCTGATAAAATAGAGCACAATATGGATGCAGTGTGGTGTAGGAATGGTAGTAATGAAACTACACGGGAGAGGTAATGCATACCAGAGTGTTTCTGTCTTGGTTGAAATGACTCTGTGATAGCCATTATGTGAACCTCAGTATTCTCATATGGTAAATGACAATGCTGTGGTCCTTTCCCTCTCCAGGATCACTGTTGCACCCATAGACTTAACGGTGGTTTGAAAGATGTGTCATGTGGAAATGAGGCAGATATTTTTCATTACAACAGGAACTTAAACACAGGGCCTCATTCATGCTAGTCAAAGATTTTATCATTGAAGCATCCATTCCTAAATGCAGAGCTGTTCTTATTTTTATATTCTTAATTAATTAATTTTATTCTATGTATATGGGGTGCTTGCCTACATGCATGTTTGTGAACTATGCCTGGTGCCCACAGAGGCCAGAGGGCATAAGATCCCTGTAACTGAAGTTACCAATGGTTGTGAGCCACCACATGGATGCTAGAGCTGAATCCACATCCTTTGCAAGAGCAGTTCTTTTAATACCAAGCCGTCTCTCTAGCCCCCAAAGGCATAATTCTTCTGAGAGGTGGAAGGTGAGTGCCAGGGTGGTTAAGTGAGGAAATGGGCTGTGACCCTGGTGCTTGCAGACATGGCATCTGAAACCACAGTGTGCCCAGAGATGTGTTCCTGCTTCTAAATGAAACTGAGTTTCTAAATGTAGTTTCCATTGTGTATTAGGAAGACACTGAACTCTCATTTAACTGAATCCTTCCCTGTATACTGGAAAACTGGGAAGAAAGAAGACATTTATTTAACTAGGTATTTAGAACTGTTGATAAAAGTGAAGTGAGGAAGAATGTCTAAGGATGGACTCTCTGGTGCTCTGGTTTTGGACAAGGGAACTGCAGCTCCAGTTTCAGCATCTTCCATTCACGAATGTGGGTGTGAGATTGGAGGTAGAGGTTATAGAGAAAGAGATATTACGAGTGCAAGCCTAGGACTCAGACATGTTGGAGAAGTGGGGCATGGGCAAACCCTCTTACAACCAATTAGCTTTAGCTCTGTGTCCATCACAAGGGTTGGGTAATTTAAGGCACTGTGGTCCTGTGTGCCTATGTTCCCAGACTCCACTGCCAGAGCTTTGCCATGGTGGACTATTGCCATGGGGGCTTAGGAATGAATGAGGGCATGTTTGAGGATAGAGTTAATTATGTTTGAGTGAGGTTCATGCTTTATTTGTCTCTTTAGTTTTCAGATTTAAATTTTTTACATTTTATTCTATTGTGGTAAAACTATTAAAATATAATGTGCTTTCTTAAATCATTTCAAGAGGGCCATACAGTATTGTTGACTGTAAGTACCATCTTGTAATTCATATCACTAGGGAATTTTCTTCTTGCTTAACTAGACTATAGTTCCTTGGCCAAGAACATTCCTATTTTGAAAGACTGTTCTTGAGTGTTAAGGAGAATTCCAACAATTTGGCAATTTTGTGTAGTTAACACAAAAGAGAGCATACATAATGGCCTTGAAGTGTACCCATATCATTGTGTATGGTGAATTTTCTTCTTTTTTTTCAAGGCTGGAAAATATTCTATTGTAGAAGAGCTGGAGAGGTTAAGAGGTTAGGAATGGGGGATAGAGAGATGATTCTGCTGCTTATGACCATTGCCTACTCTTGCAAAAGACCTGGGCTTACTTCTCAGAAACCACACAGTGACCGTCTTAGTCACTTTTCTATTGTGAAGAGGCACCATGATGAAGGCAGCTTATAAAAGGAAGCATTTTGGGTCTTGTTTCCTGTTTCAGAGGGTAAGTCCATGACTATCATGACAGGGAGCATGGCAACAGTCAGGCAATCATGATGCTGGAGAGGTGGCTGAGAACTTAGATTCAAAACACAAGTTGGAGACAGAAAGAGCCTGGGTCTAGAATGAGCTTGTGAAACCTCCAAGTCTAAATCCACTGACACACTTCCTCCAACAAGACAACACCTGCTAATCCTTCCCAATTAAGTCCACCAAATAGGGACCAACATATTGCAGCATTTGAGCCTATGGTATCTATACTCATTGGAACCACCACAGTAGCATATGACTTCAGTACCAGGGGCTCCATTGCTATCATCTGACCTCTTTGAGCAAGAGGCATGTATCTGGTGCATATACATATATACAGCAAAAAGACTCATAAACATATAATAAAACAAATAAATATAAAAATATTTTTAAAGGGGTTAACCGTGTGCTCTGCTCATGAGGACCACCCAGTTTAATTCCCAGAACCCACATCCTCTGGCTTACAACTAGTTATTCCAGTTACAGGATACTCCACATCTGTAGCCTTTGTGGATAACTGCACACCTGTGCAAATATCCACACGCAGACATGCGAACATATACCTCATTAAAAATATAATAGTTCTAAAAACATATTCTGTTACATGGACATACCATGTTGTCTTCATTAACTCACACACTAGTGGCATGAAGGTTGTCTTATCTTTGCTTCTGTGAATAGCCATGATTACAGGACTCTTGCTGTCTTTTTGAGGTCCTAATTTCAGTTGTTCCAGATAAATTCCCAGAAGAGAAATTCCTGGATCATATACTAGTTATGTTTTTAATTTTTTCAGTCATTTCCATACTATTTATTACAATGACTGAATGATTTTATTTTTTATATTCCCAGTAGTGTGCAAAGATTTTGGTCTCTCCATTTCTTCAACAAACATCACTGTTCACTTGATATTTATTCCTAAATGTATATACGGCTGTGCATATCACAAGTCTAATGGTCACAGGTGACATTCTCTGTGAATTTAATAGCAGTTTTCCACTGCTATCTGACTACACTGGACATTTTAGTTATTACTTTGTCATCTTTGAAAATTCATAAATACATATATTCTGGTTCTTTGCCTATTTTTTAAAATAAATTATTACTTTTGAGTATTGCAATTAACTAGACATGGATCTTAAAACTCAAGGATATCATCAGCACCAGACACCCACAGGTTCCACACAGAAGAGTTAATTTATATCTCACAGTTGTTATTGCCAGATTGGGTTCCTTGATTCTGTGTATTTCCCCCAGAGCATTCATCTCAGGATGCTGGATAATCAGGTTTAACCTTTAATTAAGCAGCTGTCATTTCCTAGCTAGCTCAGTGGCAATATGATGTTATATTAAATTTTAATTTATCCTATGTTGGGTAAGGAGGGGGTTTTGCCCTTTTTACAGACAACAAACAAACAACATTAGCAGGTGATGTCTGTGATTAAGCAGAAATTCTCTCAAGTGCCGAAGAGATTCTTGTACGAGGGGGAGAGGTTGGGTTAAACACAAAGTCATTACTCAGTGTTGCAATCCTATTTTAATAATTTCAGAACCTGGCTGCTCTGTAAGAAGTTTAGAAGAAGGACAAAAGAAAAAAAAGAAAAAAAAAGATTGTCAGACATTGTAATGGTTTGTATAAGCTTGGCTCAGGGAATGGCACTATTAGGAGGTGTGGCCTTGCTGGAGTAGGCATGTCACTGTGAGTGTGGGCTTTCAGACCCTCATCCTAGCAGCCTAGAGGTCAGTCTTCAACTAGCAGTCTTCAGATGAAGATGTAGAACTCACAGCTCCATCTGCACCATGCCTGCCTGGATGCTGCCATGCTCCCACCTTGTTGATAATGATCTGGACCTCTGACCCTATAAGCCAAACCCAATTAATTTTGTCCTTTTTAAGACTTGCCTTGGTCATGGTGTCTGTTCACAGCAGTAAAACTCTGACTAAGACATTTTCAGTTTTTAAAATTTTCTCTTACGTTTCCTTTATCTCCCTCTCCTTGTCCAGAAAATGGAATCACTTTTAGGTCAAGCTATTTGAAACTATAGCAAAGCTCGCCAAAGCTCCCTTGTACTTCCTCTTCCTTCTCTTCAACTTCACCCCCTCCCCCACCCCCTCCCCCTTTTCTCCTCTCCATTTTCATCTCTCCACCTCCCCCTTTCTCCTTTTCATCCTCTACTCCCTCCTCTTCCTCCTCCATTGTTCCTCCTTCACTATTTTGTCCTCCCCTTTTCCTCCTCCCTTTCCCCTCCTCTCTTTCCCCCTCATTTAGTTTCTTCTTTTCCTCTCCCACTCCCTCCTCTTCCTGCCCCCACTTTCCCTTCCCTTTCCTCCTCCCCTTTCCTCCCTTCTTCTTCCTCCACTCCCCTTTTCTCTCCCACTCTCCCTCCTTTTTCCTCCTCCCCTCCCTCCTCCTTTCTCCTCTTTCCCCTTCTTCTCTTCCTCCACCACTCCATCCCCTTCCACTCCCCTTGCTGCTGCTACTTCTTTGCTTTCTTACCTCCTCCCTCTTCCTCCCTCTTCCTCTTTCCCCTCTTTCTCTCTATACCCCTTCCTCCCTCTCTTCCTTTTCTCCTGCTTTGCTCTTACATTACCTCTCTCTTTTCCAGTATGTTTTCCTGCTTCATGTTGAACAGCTTCTGTGTTCTCATTATGAAGGAATTTCCTCTGAAATAAAACCCTCCATCTATGGGAATCTAATCAAGGTATAGGATGCTCTAAATGGAGAGAAAATGTTTCATCCTGCAAAGGAGTTTGTGAAGCTGGGAAAGTGAATAACTTCAAAGCTCCAGGAACTTTTGGGGTGGAATTAGTTTGCAAGGGAGTAGTCAGGCCATGTAGGTTTTGTTTTATAAAT
The DNA here is from genome assembly GCF_947179515.1 of Apodemus sylvaticus. Taxonomy (NCBI): domain Eukaryota; kingdom Metazoa; phylum Chordata; class Mammalia; order Rodentia; family Muridae; genus Apodemus; species Apodemus sylvaticus. The sequence continues at coordinate 42,768,468 of NC_067493.1, read as the reverse complement.
TGTTGAGTTAAACAGACATTAGATTTTAGTCTAAGGACACCTGTTCTTTATCACTAACATGAAAAATCTGTTGATCATGTCACCAGATGCCTCATGTATCATAGGGTTGAACCTTAGTCAGTGTTGATTCTCATGGTTTCTCCCTGTTGATTGACAATGACTACTAAAGAAAAACATACTATTGTTTTCTTCAGTTCCTGGTATATACTGCAATGCTTCTTTGTGGGGTTTAATAGTCAGGCATCCCACAAATAATAGAAAACTCAATTCATAGTAATTTAAAGAAAACTTCTAATACAGCAGACATTCCAAACTCAACTAGAGAGGTTAATCTCACTAAGGGCTCTGGTCATTGTTTGCAAAATTTTGACTCTCTGCCTAGCCCTGGTTCCCTCTACCCAAAGTGCCCTCTCAAGAAGGCATTCACAACCAAAGCCTCTTAGCATCACCAAATCTGTGTCCTTATTGTTTAGAACTCCCACTGAAAAGATCCTTCTAGATGTACTTATCCAAGGCAATTCTCACCCAAGTTCTGGGGATCAACATTGAGAATAGATGCATGACCACATGATCATAACTGAACCAGTCACTAGAATCAAGGGAGGAAAATACCACGACTTGTGATTCATCATAGTTGAGTTATGAGCTCAGGATATACCCTGACTGGATGGCATAGACAAGTCCTACTAAGTATATATGCATAATGGTTGAAGAGAGGAAGTCATGATCTTGCTGTGATGGATTTTTGCACAGCTCAGGGGAATTGATTCAACAGTTTATTAGGAGTCTATTGTGACATATTTAGAGAAGCTCGAATAGACTACTTCTTCCCCACCCATAGTCACATTCCCCCTCTCTCCATCTTCCCAATGCTTCCTTTCCCCCATGACATCTGGATATTGAGGGGGACTGGAATGTTGATGAGTGTCAACCTGTCTTGTATTTCTTATGTGTTTGTGTGGTGCACATCTGTGTGCTGATGCATGATCACATGAGTGCACATGCATGTAGAGGCCAGAGGCTAGTCTTTAATGTCATTCATTTGGAGTTTGGTCTTTTTGACAGCATCTCTTATTGGAACTTGTGTTTTCCAATTAGGCCAGACTGACTGGCTCTTAAGCCCCAGGGGTTCATTTGTCTCAATTTCTAAAACACTGAGGTGTAACTATATATATATGTGTGTGTGTGTGTGTATGTGTGTGTGTGTAACTATATATATATATATATATATATATATATATATATATATATATATATATATATATATATATACCTCAGTATACCTGTATCACACTAGGTATATATCTATAACACCATGTTTGCTGTGCTGGCTCTTCATGCTTGTGCAACACTTTCTTTACTAAATAAGATATTTTTCCAGTCCCTTATATTTCTTTTGAGTTTGTTTACTGACTGCCCAAAAGGAAGCCTTGAAAAGAGCGTACAGTCAGAGAACAATTGCAGAAGGTAGGAAAGATTGGTAGGATTGTCACGTGTGCACAGGTGTCAGCATCCCTCCCTCCATATTTGATTGCAACTGTTGTCAGAAATGGATTCTAAAATTGCTATTTACTGTTGACAAGGAGCTATTCAATGTGAGTTTAGAATCAAGCAAAACAGATCATCTGTAAAATTAGAGAATGATAGTATTTACTTCATCAAGGTACTTGTAAGGTTATAAGAACCAAAAATATCCATCACTGAATGACATAAATCCACAATGTCTTAAGCATGGCAAGCTAGTAATCAAAAATAGATCGTCTGGGTATGTGATGAGCACATGGCACTTTATATGTTTTAGGTAATATGAATAGCTAAGGGATGTTGACTGAAGTCTATCTTTGTAGATTTGAAATGAGAGATTGACAACTAGGAAATCAAGGGTGGGACATTGTTCATCACTGGGCTGGAGTTAGGGTTCAAATGATAAAACACTAGAAATATTTCCCATTTGGTAGAACCTACTAAAAACACATGCTTGGTGGTAGTTCATTTTGTTGTTGTTCCTTTTATTAACTTGATAGAAGCTGAGGAATTGCCTAGATCAGGTTGGCCTGTGGGCATGTCTGTGAGGTGTTGGATTGACTGATTTAATTAATATGGAAAGAGCATGCCTACTTTGGGCATCACCAGCCCCTGGCTCAGGCTTGTATTGAGTAAGATTAGAAGCAGCTAGCTAGCTGTTCATGCACTTATCTCTATCTGCTCTTGACTGTGGATATGATATGATTAGCTGTTTCCAGTTCCTGCCTTAACTTTATTACAGCTATGAACCATACCTGAACCTGTACACTAAAATGAACTTTGTACCCTACTAAACTGGGTTTTGTCAGGATATTTTTTTACCACAACAACATAAATGAAACTAGATAACTGCTAAGAGAGATTTTATTTTAGTAGCATGCTCATACTACAGACACATTTTGGCCTCTTCTCTGACTCATTATTTCCTTTAAATAAAATAACTCTTAAGGGTAAAATTTAGCTTAATCATAATATGCATACATACATACATACATACATATATACATACATACATATATTCTTATTTTTCTTAATTTTTATGTATTTTTCTTAATCTATATTAAGAAAAAATGAGTCAGAATCAATCATGGTGGTACACATAGATCATCAAGGTCCCTGGGATAGTAAGGGAGGAAGATATGAGTTCAAATCCAACCTGAGCTACATGATAAGACCAAAGAGAACACAACAAGCAAATATTGAAATAAAAGGATGCCCATGTATCATATACCAGAGACTTGAATATTGACATATTACCCTAATGGCAGAAGAGCATTCCTTCTGTTTCTTCATTCCAGTCTACAAAGTACTATATCTAAATTCACTGATGCACAGTTCACAGTTCTCTCAAGTCCTTTCTAGGGGTCCATTAAGAACCATGATATTCTGTGTTTATTTCTGGATGTTATACACACTGCTCCATTTTCCCTTTGTAGAAAAGACTTCACACGTTAGTACTTGGAAAACAGTGATATCTTCAGAAGTTCCCTTCTCTTTTAACTTGTTAAAAGTTCCCGTGGGCTATTCATTCATTTTAGAAAAAGAATAATTGTATGCCGAATTGCATATCGCCTTATAGTTCGTCTATATCTGTACAAAGGTTGAATTTAAGTTTGTCCAAATCCTAAGGACTTCAGTGAAGTCAGGAAAGCCTTGAAGTTTTCTCCTCTGGCATAAAAGAAATAAAAAGAGTTAATTTCTCCTTTTAGTTTAAAATTAGTGTTTTTGACTTACAAAGGAGACTGTTCTTCAAGCTATAGATAGTTTTGGTTGGTACCAAAAGTATTTTATGATGAATACTGAATAAAATGTTTACTTGAAAAATACATAATAGAGGTTGGTATGCTCTGCATTGTGGAGACTTCCTATTTCCATAAGACAGTTCCTAGGTACCTGGAGTCTCAAAGTGGTCCATGTACCATGTTAGCCTGGAACAGGCAAGAAAACACTAATGACCAACCACAGTTCAGGAACCTCTAGGGCAAATCCCAGTCTGTGGGGAGGATAGTTGCATCTGGATATAAAAGTTTAGCTATCTTCAAGGATTCTTATCTGCCATTCCTAGAATCATCTTTTTAGAAAAGAGATAAGAATCAGCCTTTTGAAAGGAGCCCATGGGTCCCCATCACTCCCCGAGGGACTACTGATGGTTAATAATTGCTGGGGGAGCTATTGTTTTCTTAAGTGGTGTAGCTACTTATTTGTGCAATGCTTCAATAAATAACATCACAATCAGACTTGAGCAGTTAATACTAACTAAACTCAGAGGGTTACCCAAAAAAGAAAGTGGGAAAAGGACCTTGGGAGAAAGAAAAGGACTTACAACAGGAGACTCAAAAGTGCAAAGAGGAATGAGGGTATTAAAAAGTTAAAAATGTACTATATTCATGCATGATTATGTCAAAGAATAAAATAATTTTAAAAACAGAATAATGGCCTCTTGGAGTGGCGGCTGCATGTATGTGACATTATAAACTTGCCTTGCTTGTCCACTGGGACATCCATCTTTCCTTCAGAGTGTGACATGGATCCTCATGAAACAAAGTCTTCAGTCTCATATTGGAGAGGAGCGCTTGAGTGTGTGCTAGACTATGTCGGTTTGAATATGAGTCACCCCGGTGAGCTCATATGTTTAAAAACTCGGTCCCATTGATGGAACTAAAGGATTAGAATGTGTAGTCTTGTTGAAGGGGCTGGATCACTATAGCCCACAATACTCCCAGTTATCTCTCTTTGCCTCCTGATTAGGGATGAAGATATGATCCCTCAGCTACTGCCTCAGTTCCATGCCTGCCTGTGTGCTATCATGCTTCCCACTATGACTCTCTGAAACTATGAACCTCAAATACCCATTCTTCGGTAAGTTTCCTTGGTTGGCTGTCCTATTACAGTGATAGGAGAACATCTGAGACACTCTCCATGTTGCATTCCTCCAGAAAGCCTTCTGTCATGGTAAATTTTCTGTGTCAACAAGATGAAACCGTGTGGCATCAAGATGCTCAGGTAAGTGCTGCTTCTTGATGTTTCCATGATGGTTATTTCCAGATGAGATGTTCACTTGAATAATATACTTTGTGAAGTGGACCACATTACCCAGAGTGAATAGAGGTCCTCCAATGTTTTCTGGTCCATACAGAATGAAAAAGTCAAAGAAGCTTGAATTGCATTCTCTGATTGTATTGTTGAACCATGAGAAACCACCTGCTTTCAAACTTCAATTTACACTATTTGAGGTCTTCTGTCTATTCTTTAAACTTGGATTGAAATTTATACCACCAGATTCTTGGGATCTTCAAGTCTATAGATGCATATGTAATTATCATGTCAATTAATTCCCCATTATTATTCTAAATTACACACACACACATACACACACACACACACACACACACACACACCCCGAAATGGAGGCACAGAGAGGGCATGTTACTTACTCAAAGACATGCTGTCTACAGCTGTGTTGTGTCTCAAGAGTCAACACTCTCCATCAGGGACATCTGATGGGGCACTCATGATGATGGTTTAGGCCATAAACCCTATTCTTATAAAATAATAGCAAGTAGCTAGTTCAGTGTAGCTACTCTCAAAATGCTATTCTTTCTTCAACCATACAAAGGAGAATGCAGGCAATTGGTTGTTTCTTCCTTTTGGTAAGCTTCCCCAAGTGTGTGCACAGGAAGAGAGGCCATGGCTGTGATGTCACAGTGTAGTCAGAATGTGACATATAAGGATGGAGAATTCTAAGTGTTAGATGTGATCCATCACAAATTAGAAATTGCGCTGTTTATCAGACATCATTAGCAGAATGTGTTCTCTCCCTCCCTCAACTTAATAACTGAACTACATTTGTGTTCACCCTGAGGATGGTGTCTGGGAACTTAACTCTGTAGTTATTCACTTTTTTGGCTTTGGGGATGGCTGGACCTGGCAGGCATTAGAGAGATGCTAAAGGACTCATGAAAGCCCATTAGCATTTTAAAGCCATCCCAGTCCCTTGGAATCATCTCCTTTCCAGATCAGTCTGTGATGGCTACAGTAAGGCAGATGTTTTTTGATGGATGTACTATCAGAAGACAGGAACTTGCCAGGAAAGAACCTGGTGTACAGAAAATGTTTCTGGCTTGAAACAACAGGGAATTTACTGCTCTGGCATCACAATAAAAAGGAGTTTTGCTACCATGGGTCTCTGAAAAGCTGGATTTGGAGAAAGGAGAATGATATCCAAGGTGAGGTTATAATCCAGATACACATGACCCTGTAGCATCCTACTGCTCCAAGATGGATGTGTGTTAGCTAGTCTTATGTCAACTTGTCCCACACTAGAGTCATCCAAAAGGAGGGAGGCTCAATTGAGAGAATGGCTCTGAAAGATCTGGCCACAAGGCATTTTCTTAATTTGTGATTGATGGGGAAGGGCCCAGGCCATTATGGGTGTTTCCTTCCTTTGGCTGGTGGTCCTGGGTATATAAGAAAGTAGGATGAACAAGATGGGGGAAGCAAACCCATAAGCAGCATCCTTCTGTGGCCTCTGCATCAGCTTCTGCTTCTCGGATCTTCCCTTGTTTGAGTTCCTGTCATGATGATTTCCTTTAATGAACAGTGTTGTGGACATGTAAGCTGAATAAATCCTTTTCTGCCAAACTTGCTCTTTGTGTGTGTGTGTGTGTGTGTGTGTGTGTGACAGCAATAGAAACCCGAAGACAGATGGTATCATGTGTAGGTATCAATGATAAAGCATATGTGTCCTTTAGGGAGAAAGCTAAGCACAAGCTTTTCACTTTCCTAATACTTGCATGTAGGTAGTACCAGTGACAGTGGCGTTTGCTGGAGATTGACAAAGTTCATGGGTCTGCGTTTTTAATATCAACAGAAGTGATTGAGCAAGCATCTGGACCTAAAATCAGTGGTACCTTCTAGACAGCATGTTCCCAGAAATAAATACATGCTGGGTAGAAGTGAGTGGAATAAAGTAAATGCTAAAGAAAGGCTGGCAAAAACTAAAGTCCCGCAGCATTTTATTCTGGCCAAGCAGAATAGCATCAATTTCTTCCTTCAAAGAACATTACTAAGAATGTGCTGTTCAGGAGACAGATGCTGTGAGAGGAACTGAATCTAGACACATAGAAGCTTATCCTACCCTTCCCACCCCCATAGTCCAGGCAATTCTTGGCAACACCTCCAAGTCTCTTTTGTGGTCACTACTTTGGTGGTTAAATAATGTTGTTTAGGGGTCATCTTCATGTGAAACCTGTGAAGAACCATTACAGTAGGCACAAAGGAGAAGACAAACAAAGAAAATGCAGGTCTTGGGTTATCCCCACAAATTTTCTAGATGCATTACAAGAAGGGGAGGAAGTCTAAGTGTATCATAGAATTAGAATTGGATGAATTTGGCAGATGTGAGACAGCCTGGCCTCTGATGACCATGAACACCCTTGAAATTATGAGAACTTTAATTCTCTGTCCTATCAAAAAGGCAAACATGTGTTGGAGGCTTGGGCTACTGGTCACAGAGGATTCATAACTAAGGGGTATGAATGTGAGAGGTTTGTGGAAAGGAGGAAAGTAGGTGGGGTGACATAGAGATAGTGGGAAAGGGTGGGAATTAAGAATGTTTGGCTTGCATTATACACATATATGAAGTTCTCTAAGAACATTTAATAAATAAAAAGTGGATTTTCACCATCAGCCCCTTTAGCAAACAGCTTTAGACATTGGGAGGTCTGTTTCTTTGATCACAAGTGTAGCAGTCCTCTAGCCACCACCAACCCTACAGCCAAGAATGCTGTTGAGTTACATACCCCTTGGAACCTGTTCTAGAGACACCTCCAACAATGCTGTAACTCTCCTAGCTGAGTTCCTTCCCAGTATTTGTCTGGAGTTATTGATTAATGATTTTTCTTATCTTTTGAGACTTTAAAGGTTGAAGTCCCCTTTACAGTTATACAGACATGTTATTGGAGACATCTTGAGCCTCGAGCCATGTGATCCTTCATATTTGGCTCAGGATGAGCCGTTTGCTTGGTTCCTTCACAGAGGCATTATGTTCTGTCAACATTGCCTTATGCCAAAAGCTGTACTTGACACTTCTCCCTTAATGTTAGGTCAGATCCTAACATTATTCATATTTCACAGATCAAATCAATTACTGAGCCAAATGATGTAAAATAGTTCTGGAGGTTAGAGGTCTGAAATTTATCACTGGATTCAAGCTGATTGTAGCCCTGTTTTGTTTTTGTTTGTTTGTTTGTCTGTTTGTCTTTTCAGACACTGTTTGGGAATGTCCTTACTTTTGTGCGGTTATGGGACCCACACATTTTTTAGCTCAGAGCTCATCCAGATTCAACAGAATCAACTTGGCTCGAAATCATGCCTGTTTCTCCTTCTCCCACTTTCATCCACATTGAAGAATGCCATGACTGTATGGAGCCCATCTGAAAAGGCAAGGTGTCTTCCCTCCTCCACTTCCCGTGAGTAATCTTAATTGGGCCTACATGGAAATAAACATGTTCACAAGGAACATGCTCATACTCCATGCTTATTCAGAGAATGGAGATTGGGATTTGAAACCTTTGCAGGTGTGTGTGTGTGTGTGCGCGCGCGTGTGTGTGTGTGTGTGTGTGTGTGCACATGCATGCACATGCGTGCATGTGTGTTCCTCATATTAGATAGTGAGCAGGCATGCAGAAGGAATCATGATTTAAGTTACAAAAATGTGCAAATTACCCACCTGGGCTCCCAGGCTGATCACTTATGACTAGTTGCATCATGGACTCACAAAGCAGACACGCACTTTCCTAAGAACAGTCTGTTGCATCATCAAATGGACCAAAGGAAGGAGAGATGATTCTTGAGTTGGGCGGGTGAGAGTGCCTGAATGCCCTGTAACTGCTACCTGGTTTTTTTGCCTCTGCAAAAACACTGCTTTACTGGAAATAATAGTTTCCTAAAACAAAGCCCAAACAGTGGGAGCTTCCGGTCTTATACAAAGCTGCCCTGAAGGTCAGTCTAGCTCATCTTTTGCTGGTAAAATAAATGCTGGTGAGCTTCCCTGTGGAATGTCATTGTGTCATTTTTCTCTCAATGAAATGGTTAGGAGTGGGCATTCTGTATAAACATGAAAACAAACAGTACCTCTCAAAGCTTAGCAAAAGGGTCTTGTTGATGGCCAAACACCCTTCCCTCATTGCTCCTACTTAGAAGTGATGTGGAACAAATGCCTCTTCATGTCTTGTAATACTTTAGAACCATTCTTCTGGTTCAGCAAACTGACCTTTGCAGATGACAGCTGAGCAATCTGTACCGTGCCTCCTAGGAACGAGGGAAGAACTCATATACTTAGATTTTTGTTTCATTTTGTACATTACAAAGAACATTTTCATCTGCCTTGTCTGCCTGTGGCATCCTGGGGTCAGTTCACACATATACTGATTAACTCTAAATGCTGTGTTGTAGTCTTTAACAGTCCTGTGAGGTTGCATAGGACATTGTTATCTTCTATCCAAAGAGGGCTCTATGATTGGGTGACTGACTTTGTGGATACTCCAGAATCACTGGCTGTAGTCAGAGATTAGTTACAGCACAGTTAGAGTCCAGTGCACGTGGGCTTTGCACTAAAGGCATACTCAGGGGTGGTTCAGCATTCATGTATTCAATGTGTTGCCCAATAGAATTCTTCATCCATTGTGTTGAAGATTGAGTCAGAGGATACATTTAGAAATCCAACTTTCTTTTTTTTTAATTAGGTATTTTTTTATTTACATTTCAAATGTTATCCCCTTTCCTGGTTTCCCCTCCAAAAAACACCCTACCCTATGCCCTCTCCCCCTACTCACCAGCTCAACCCACTCCCACTACCCTGTCTTGGCATTCCCCTATACTGGGGCATCCAGCCTTCTCAGGACCAAGGGCCTCTCTTCCCTTTGAAGACCAAGATGGCTATCCTCTGCTTGAGTTTTGTTTAGTCTGTGAATTGTATCTTGTGTATTCCAAGCTTCTGGGCTAATAACCACTTATCAGTGAGTATACCATGTGTGTTATTTTGTGATTGGGTTACCTTACTCAGGATGATATTTTCTAGTTCCATCCATTTGCCTAAGAATGTCATGAAGTCATTGTTTTTAATAGCTGAGTAGTATTCCGAAATCCAGCTTTCTTGTGAGCTCCCAGGGGTTCTGGTTAGTTAACTCTGTTGATCCTCCTTTGGAATTCTTCTTCATGACCTTCAGTCATTCCCTCAACTTTTCCATAAGAGTCCCCACCTTCATCAAATGATTGGTTGTGGGTATCTGTATCTGTTTTAGTCAGCTGCTGGGTAGAGCCTCTCAGAGGACACTTATACTAATCTTCTCTCTGAAAGCATGAGAGAAGAAAACAGAGTATCATTAATAGTGTCAGAAAATTGGTACTTGCCCATGGCATGGGTTTCAACTTGGGCTGGTTATTAGTTGGCCATTCCTTCAGTCTGTGAAGTTTGTCCCTGCATTTCTTTTAGGCAGGGCAAGTTAGGGGTGGAAAGTTTTGTAGGTGTCTTAGTATCCTTATCCTTCCTGGTTACAGGAGGTGGCCGATTCAGGTTTCATATCCTCACTGTTAGGCATCCTGGTTAAGGTCATCTACATTGACTCCTGAGAGCCTCCCCCATCACAGATCTTTGAGACTTCCTAGAGATTCCCCCCAATGCTGGCAACTACAGTTTTCCATTCATTCTCCTGGCCTCCTGGGTCTCTCTTCACCATAGAACATATACAGGTTGGAACAAGGCCCCTGGCACATATGTAGCAGATGCGCAGCCAGCTCAGTCTCCATGTGGGTTTTCCAACAACTAGAATAGAGGCTTTCCTTAAAACTATAGACTATGGTATGTATTCTACAACAGAGATGCCTTGTCTGACCTCAGTGGGAGAGGATGTACCTAATGTGGCAGAGACTTGATGTGCCAGGGTGGAAGGATACCCAGGGGACCCCACTGTCTCAGAGGAGAAGGGGAGAGGAGAGACATTGTGACTGGGGAATGGGACAGCATTTGGTATGTAAATAAATAAATGAATATTTTTAAAAAATAAGTCAAAGCAAGCAACAATAGAGAGAAGAGAAAGAGGAAAAGAGAGAGAGAGAAAGAGAGAGAGAGAGAGCGAGAAGAGAGAGAGAGAGAGAGAGAGAGAGAGAGAGAGATTCAAATTTCTGACCACAGCCAAGCCCTCACTTCTGCCAAATGTCTTTTACTTGGTCCCTTTTTAAAAAAATGATTTCTTTGGGGGGGGCAACAAGATGGCTCATTCAGTAAGGATGCTTGTTTCAAGCCTGAAGATGATATGAGTTTGACTTTTAAGATCTACATACTGGAAGGAAAAACTGATTCCTACAAGCTATCCTCTGGCATCCACACAAATGTGGCATGAACACACACACACACACACATACACACACACATTTTCTTTTTTAATTTAAAGAACTGGTTTGGAAAACACAAATCCTAAAGGTCTTCTAGTGACTGATTTTCCATGTAAATCCTAAAGACTTAAGCTTGTTGCCCCAGCCTATGAGACAATGGTTCAGTGATTCTGAGCTGTGCTAAGCTACATGATACCATATGGCCAGCTTTAACCAGGCAAATAGGTCTTAATCCCTTTTGAGGCAATCATTTGATGAATCAGAAGTGCCTGGATTCTTTCCTAAGGCAACACGTGTTGGTGCCATTTCTGAAATCCCTAAAAGTCAGGGGGGACATGTTCAAAAGGGAAGATAGGATCTGTGTCTGGCTAAGCTGGAGCAACAAGGCCCCAAATCACTCTCTCCCATGTAAAAGGACTTAGAATGAGCTAAACATATAAAACAATGGTTTTGTTTTCAACTTTGAAGTTAAACAGTGCAGTAGACAAGTCTCTAAAGTAGGGGTGGAAATTAATCAGTGCTTCTTAGATCAATTGTCTTTGATTTACTTCTTACAGAACACTTGAGAGCACAGAGAAAAAAAATCTAAGCAGAACACAACCATTTCCAGAGTTGAGAAGCCACGGATAGAAATCTGGGGAGATCTAGGTATTGAATGTTCATGAGGCAGTGCACAGAAAAGGCATCTGTTCACAGGAAGAGAAGAGTAATTTAGGAGATGCACACAGGATCTTCTCCCAGCCTGTAGTTGGATGCTGAAATTACCATCTGAAATTATAAGGATAACCCCCAAAATGAGAAATCTCTCACATTTAGAGGTGGCTGTTTGTCCACCAGCCAGAGTGGAGAAACTTCAGTTCTCAGGATACCATACTGAAACTGAGAATAAGCTCATGTGCAAAATGTCCTCAAAGGTCCTCATTGTGGAAGGGATTTTGTGTGCACATATTGAATAGATCAAAAATTGTATTTAATGATAATAATTTAAATAGCAAGCATGTGTTATTTGTGAGGCCACGAGCATATGGCCATTGCTTGAGTCTTTACTAACAAAACTTAGGTGTGTGTGTTGGAGGGCTCAAACAATCTCACTTTCATTCTTCACAGCATAGTTTTTCAATTTTATCTTTATTCTAGCCAATATGTAACATTTGTACAAATTTATGGGGTTAACATGTTCTTTTGTGACAAGCATACCACGTGCAATGAGGAAAAAATCAATGTAAATTTCACAATGGGGTTGTCAAGAATATCTCAGATAATAAAATCAATGAAAAAGGCATTGAAACAATATTAATATGTGTATTAATTTAAGAGGTGAAGATGGCAGGATTTCTATGTCCAGATATTTTATAGGATAAGGTGAATTGTTTTAGAGATTAATATAATAGTTGATAAAAAATGGCCTGGTTCAGCTTCTCCTCAGGATTTGTATTACAGAATTAAAGGTTAGTAGACTTGAATTCACAGCAAAACAAGGTATTCAAAAGTGAAGAACAAAGAAGGAAGAAAGGCAGGAAAAAATGAAGCAGAGATGAAAATCTATAGCTTCAGTCTCATTATCCACTTCATGATGGAAGGTTCCAGAAAGAAATTGCTTCACTCAGGAGATATCCCAGAGGGTTCTGGGAAAATGCATATATATTTAGCACTCTTCTGGAGAGATGTCTTTAGACTTGCATGGAGATGGAGAATCATTTTCTTGAGTTGGAAACTCTGCAAAGAGCCATGGCTGGCTCGCAGACACAATACCCTGATATTTTTCCAGGCATAGGGCTTCTTGTGATAACACACTGCAGGGATGAGAGGATAAGGAAGAGCAATGAAGGAAGGATCTTACCTGGACCAGCTTCTGCTGAATCTATCCATAGCCCTCTGTTTCCTTAGCTTGGTCAGTGCGTGAGAATCTTTACTCATATTCTTCTCAATCTCACCTGTCACTTGCTCATGGAATCCTAATGTTTATACCAGGCATCACACATTTCATCACAGGGAAGGAACCCTTCCACCCTGCCTCAGTCCTCAGATTTGAACTTGTTGTGACTACTTCTTTTCCATTAGTCAAGTGATAGCCTTATGACCCATTCAGCAAATGAGATATGAAGAAAGTTCTGATATGTTTTTGTTCCTGAGTATATGAGCTTTGGGAGGAATAACCCTAGCCTATCTACCTAGAGCATATCTTAGAACTGTGGTGGTAGCTAATAGATACCAAGTAACAACTCAACACCACAGGTTAGTAGTTCTGATCCTCCTCCTTAGCAGCTGGAGGTTCAACGACCATTGCAATGGCACAATAACTATCCAAGCCAGGTTGTTTGGGATCAAGCATCTACTTCAGAGAAAACAACGATCATCATTGTCCTTCAGCCTGGGAAAACAACACTACCAAAAACAGAAATTGGGAAAAGTTGCCAAAATGTACAAGAGCACACACGATGCCATCATCATATTTGGATGTGAAGCTAATTTTGATGGTGGCTTTGGCATTATTTAGAGTCCTTGGATTGTGCAAAGAAAAGGAGCTCAGACACAGACTTTTGTGAGAAGAAAAGAACCTTGAAACAGGGAACCATAAAAACAACAAAAGTGAAAATTCCAAAGATGGTTGAAATATAGACAGGAAGTGACATCAGCTAACTGCTCAACCAATTAGGAGCTGTTTGTGGTTTTGCTGAGTCAGATACCATCAATGAGTATTCCACAGTCACTACATGAGAAAGAAACAGAAATCTTAGTAGGGAAACAGCAGACATCTTGATGATTCTTATTGACCTTGCATAAACCAAGAATAGACTTGTACAAACCTAGAATAGACCTGTATAACTAGAATAGACGTGTATAAACCAAGAATATACACATGTGTGAACCAAGAATATACTTGTATTAGTCAAGAATAAATTTTAGATGAACCAAGAATAGACTTGTATGAGGTGAAAGAAATCAGAAACAAAAGAGATTTCTTTGTAAGTTTCCTCAGCCAGCCCATTCAGGGTTTAAGTAACAAGGTTTGGATGTGGGACAAGACAACCCAGAATAGGGAAGCCACAATTAAGGTCCAGATGACAATGCCTGTACTGAAGTTCTGCTTAGGGGTAGGCACAAAGCACACCCAGAACCTTCCCTAATATCGTCTTCAAACTGCAAAGAGGTGCAAGACACCCACTCAGGCTCTGTGTCTGATGATGTTTATCCATGAAGACTGACGTGACAGCTGATGCCCTCCCTTTCAGGCAACACAGAGACTTGAATAGAGAGCAGAATCTGCTCATTGCTTTAAATGAGACTTTTGCCTCCTCACTTTGTCAAAACTTCTTTTCACCATCATCGATTCTCGTTTTAACAGAGTTTTCCTATTTGACAGTTACATTTGCTTAAAGACCTGTAGTCGTTTTCACCTCTGATTCTCTCCCACCCACTCCTACTCTTACTAAACCTGCTCTCTTCTTTTTGATAAACCCCCTGCCCCATGCTCACATCTTCTTTCTGTGTGTGACATGCAGAGTTTAGTTAGAGGTTCTTACCCATGGGAGAGTCTTTGCTCAATCAGGGGTGATGAATCAATAGCTACTGAAGGAAACCCCACCCTCCAATAATGGTTGACTGCCAACAGCATTTTATACTCCACAACCCTATCTATGATGAAATGTTGATGGGCCTGACCCAATGCAACAACACTGTGGTTTGCAGAAGACATCCTTTGCCTCCACATTTTTCCTTGCATTATCCCTTGTCATAAGTTCTCGCATTAACTCTTGTATCATTCCTCCCTTTCCATGCTGTTCCATGGTGCCTGAACACTCACTCCATGGTCACTTAGGCTCAGCACTTGGTCCAGTTATGAAAAGATCGATTGCTTTGTGAATTTGCATGTCATCCCTGCACAGGGGCCATACTAATCTCCTCTGTCTATTTTCCATTTTGGCACATTCACTGCTGCTGTGAGCACCCATTTGCCTTTTATGGTAGCATTTGCATAACTATTATTTTACAGACACTATTCAAGAGAGATCCATTGTAAACATACTGGAGGAAGGAAAAATGATAAAAAATAAAATTTCCTCAATACTCTAAAGAGGTAAGTCCTTAGTGGCTTTTCTTTTGCTTTGACTTTAGAATTAGAGATTGGCCCCAGATATTAATATTTTAAGTCAATTCATTCTTCAGCATGTGTGCATAATAAGAGAGATGGAGAGAGTGACTGCCTGGGGGATGAATAGCTGATTATCCAGATAGAAGCTCACAGGAAGGTATGGGAGTATATCCATCCTGTTGTGGGAACAGGGAGAATGAGAAACTAAAGGCTTCATGTGAAATAAAACCATTAGCTGCTGAAGCACAGCCTAAGAACATGTCTTGAAGCTCATGGCTGCCACACCCATTTTCCCTTTGGAAGCTTGTTAAATTTTAAGAGGTAACAATTGGCCTAATTTATGTGCACCACATATGTACCTGGTACCCGTGGAGATCAGAAAAGGATATCGGATCTCCCAGAACTGGAGTTACAGGTTGTTGTGAGCCACCAAGTGGGTGCTGGGAATCAAAACTGAGTCCTCTGGAAGAGCAGCAAGTGCTCTTAACCACTGAGCCAACTCTCCAGCCCTGCCTATGCTAATATTATGATTCTTCATTTTGGATATTCAAGACCCAAATGTGCACTGCTTTTTTAAAAAAATTATCACCACTAAATTAATGACAATCTCTTTTAAATAGAACACAATTGTTATAACCAGAATCAAAGAAAGAAAATAGATTAAGCTGTTTTTTTTTTCTTAATCCCTCAGTTGGCAGGTGAAATCTCACAATTATGAAATGCTTTGAAATCCTTCCTCAGTTGGCAGGCAGAATCTGGTAATTACAAAACGCTTTAATAAACCTTGTCAGCCTCTGTCTTCTTCCGTCAGCCAATTAGGAAAATATTTTGGTATCCACATCAATTCTGAAGTGGATTTGCCAGTGTTGGGATAAAAGTAGCAAACACACTGTGATGGTGCTTCTGGCTTCTCTTATCTGTTCTAGCATTCTGATTTTTGTTAGTTGACTTCCTAACTCTTCACAACTCTATGACTCTTCCCAACTTTCCTTTAGTCCCATCTTGACAGAAAGGTAAGGATTCTGGGGTGGCTAATGGCTGTCACTCAGCATCCTCCTTTGTATTTGGGAACTGATTCTCTCTCTCTCTCTCTCTCTCTCTCTCTCTCTCTCTCTCTCTCTCTCTCTCTCTCTCTCTCTCTCTCTCTTCCTCTCTCTCTCTCTTTCCTCCCATCTTCTTTCTCTCCCCCACCCAGCAGCAGAGTCTCCAACTGGAAAATAAGACAACACGTTAACACGTTTCTGGGATATCACCATGTTTCTAAGAACATGTGACTTTTCAGGCCTTGGTAAATGGAGACATCTATCCCACCTCCAGTTTTTATAATCCAGAATAGAGACTGGCCGAGGGCACTTATAGCCTAGATGTCAATTCTAGAAGTTTCTTTCTACCTCATATCCACTCTTTCCCACTCATCAAGGGAACCCAGTCAAATTAACGGATAACATTCTCCCCACAGGTGTCTTTCATGTAGCTATCATGGGTCCACATACTGTTTACTGCGTGCCAAGGTTATCAAACTGACTGACCCTCTACTGGTAGACTGTGAGGGGAGGATTGTATTTTTCTATCTGTACAAACACAGACAGTTTGTGATATTCAGGAATTCCATTTTGAGTGTTCTAAGTAGGCATTAGAATGCTGGCTACACTGTAATCATGGTCAATTCTAGAACTTTCTCACATTTTTAGTGATTTACTGACTCATTTAGAGAGACATCGTGAGCATTGTATCTTCTGAGCAGGATGGAACTGGAATGAACCTTTCTTTCCCCAAAACTCTGGACAGCATGCTTTGCCTTGTCACACTGGTATCCTAATATGCAGTTACTCAGTGGGTAGTATTTGGAGTGATAGACAGTATGGTTAGGTGGTCTGAAAATGATTTGGATACTACCTCAGTTATTTTATTTGTTGCTTTGACAAAATGACTGACAAGCATGACTTAAAGAAGGAAAGGTTGATCTTTGTTTACTCTTGGAGGTTAGTGTCTGTCACAATGGGGAAGGCATGGGGGCAGGATCACCAGGCAGTTGATCACATGATACCCACAGCCAGGAAGCAGAGAGAAATGAATGCCTGTGCTCAGCTCACTGTCTCCTTTTTATTCAGTCCTGGATCCCAGCTGACAGGATGGTGCTGCCCATATTCAGGTGGATCTTCCTGCCTCAGTTACCCTAATATAGAAATTCCTTCTTAGACACAGCCAGAGATTGACTCAGGTGAATTTAGATCCTTTCAAATTGACATTATAGATGAACCTGTGGCATTTTTCAAAATGTTTAAGAAGATGTAAAGGAAAATTGAACCTTAAAAATGCAATAAGTTGATACATACTCATTGAACTTTTTTATATGATTGGGCTATGCATAACTATTAAAAATAGTACAAGCAATGCTAAAAAGCTTTTGAGGTTGCAGAGCACTGAGATTTATTGCTTTAGATGCTTGAATACCTTGTACAAGACTCTAAACTTGAATATTCAGGTTTCTTTAACAATTTTGTTCAGTTCAGTGATAAAATGTAGACCTCTATGAACCCCAGAGTTTACTAGTGAGTGAGTGAACCATCTTTGGATGGAGAGGACTTGACCTCCCTGATCAAACTTCAGCCCAAGTAACTAGTTGTGGTTAAAGAGTGTGATGGTCAAGCAGGAAAGCACTTACCTGGGTATAGTTGCTTTGCTCCTCCCTCCAGTCACCATCCTCCCCCTCCTCCTCCTCCTCTTCTACTTCATCTTCCTCCTCATTCCCCCTTTCTCATCAGTGAAAATCAAAAAAATACTGTTCTTAACAGTAGACATCAGTGTGTGCATTCTACATAACTTAGACATTTTGGATCCCCCCACTTATATCCTGGTTCATTCAGTTGAAACAAATTGAAACTTTGATTGTTATCATCTGTAAAGAGCAGGGCCTGCCTCCCTACTAGCCCTTCCACATCGTTGGAACCAGGACCACTGGTTGTTGTGTATTTATTGGATTACTCCTCAGAGGGATTGCTCCTGGCCCTTTTTTGTACTTTAGGCTGAGGGTTCCATGGCCACTGCACAGCAGAGCTATATGCCCAGGATTGACCCAAACCCGAAGGCATAAGGGTTAACAAGGTGTTAAGTGGGAGCACCAGGGGTGAGTAAGAAAGAAGTCAAAAGCTATAGGTGGGACTGGGAGGTCCTGCATAAGCTGATGACTTATGCTAAGTAAGTTTATTGAGGAATACAGTAGCATCCTATATACTATTAGAAGGGTGGAAGTGGTTAAAGACAAAAGAGATCTAAATCAGGCAATGTTGGTAGAGAGCACAGGATAGCTTACACAGCTGCCTTAAGACTAATGATCACAGCCCAAGGGGAAGAGTCAGGTCCCCAGAAGCCACAAATTTGACTCTTCTGTGGCACTGAGAATATAGAACTAAAGTCTCCTTTGTTCTTTTATCAGGGCCTCTGAGAAAGTGTTGCATTGGTCTGGTTCCCCACACAGGATGGGTATGAAAGGTATATAAGAAATTTCCATTTAGCAAGAATCCTGGGCCTGCTACACTGCCCCCCTGAGCTGGCAGTTCTGTTGATGAAGTGGCCTTGTTAGCACTCTTGGCAGTGCTAAGGAATGGGCATCTCATCTCCCATTGCTGTGCCAACTTAACTATTATGAGAAACATCTGTTGCAGATCATGGCACTGTTGATATAGCCATGATTGATTCGTTTCTATTAATTCCATCCAAAACTCCTGGAATCTGGCTTTCCCAGTGGAAGAGGAAACCTGCATGAGAATGTTGCTCTCAGATTTAACACAAAAAGACAAAACAGAAAGCAAGTTGACTGGTTGGTATAACCACAATGCAGGAAATGGGAAGGCTATCTCAGTGTAAATCAATAAACTGAATTTCAAAGTGATAAGTCTGGCTTCAAGGAAGCAAAGTACAAACTTACACAGAGCTCTTCAGGACAAGAAGGCAGCCACAAAGTTAGGTAAGGGCTGGATAGATGGCTCAGGGGTAAGGAACACGCACTACTCTTGCGGAGGACCTGGTTTGATTTCCTGCAGTCACATTGGGCTGTGTAGCCAAGGATGATTTTGAATTTCTGATCCTGCTGCCTCTCAAGTACTGGGATGAGCCACCATGCCAGGCGTTGCAATTCAAGGTTGGATGATTTAGTCTGATCAGCCTGCCCTGTCCTTGGGGAGAGGTCTTATTGCCCACTGGCTTTTTAAAAATGATATCATCCATGAAAATGCCCTGGTCTTGAAGGATAAAACAGAACTGATTGCAGACGGTCATTGACTGACATTTGGGCTCCTCATCCTGGACATATTCTCTTCCAGGACATGTCATTTTACAGAAAGTCACTATTAAACTTGACATCCAATTACAGTTGCTATTGGTTACAAACACAATTTTCCAATAATTAACTGCCAAATTGCCACTAACCAATCTAGTTAAATAACATAAATTCCATCTCATTATGGATAACCATGACCTATGAAGGACAATGAGGGTATTTTCAATAAGTTTTCATGTTTTTCTCCTGTGGGGCAGGCAACAAGTTCTTCCAATGGATGAAATCCTTTGGACTGAGAAGGAAGAAGCTGTCTGTTTATCACACCTACCTAAAGTGTTAATTCAAGTCCATTTTTCCTTATTAGAAACATATTAACGAACCCATTTTGGTTTCTACGAAACTGTGCATGCTTTGCCAAATTATAACTGGTAGGATAGTTTTGAACCCTCAGGTGCTAAGGGGTGTTTTTGTGGTGCTTGGTTTGTTTAATATTTTTGACAAGTTAGGTTTGTTTTGGAGCAGGTATATATTTTAATTTTGGGGCATACCTAAGGTTAGACAGGAGGTTGTAGCAGGATGAGAATCTGATATGATTCTAAGGTTTTAGATACATCTATGGTCGATGCCCTGGTTAGTTTTATGTCAACTTGACACAAGCTAGAGTCCTCTGAGAGGAGGGAACATCAATCAAGAAAATGCCTCCATAAGATTGTTCGTAAGTAATCCTAGGATCATTTTGCTAAGTAGTAATTAGGGAGAACCAAGACTGTTGTGGGTGGGGCTATCCCTTGGCTGAGCAGGCTAGGAAGCAGCACCCCTCCTCCGCCTCTGTGTCAGCTCCTGCCTCCAGGTTCTGCCCCTGTCTTGCTTTGGCTCCTCTCACAGGATTGTGACACAGACTATATAAGCCAAATAAACCCTTTCTGTCCCAAGTTGCTTTTGGTCATAGTTTTTCACCAATAATAACTCTAAATAAGACAGCTGGGAACCTACCCCATGTGTCAAATGTGTTTGTCATTGCCTGATTAAAATGCATGACCTTTTGTTTTTAGGCTAAGAAAAAACATTTGTAAGATTTCTTTTTAATTATGGGTATATCTGTATGTCTGTCTGTGCTCAAGATCACAGTGACTGCAGAGGCCAGAAGAAACCATCAGCCTCCTGTAACTGATGTTAGAGGCAGCTGTGAGCCACCATGTGGGTGCAGGGAACCAAACATAGACACTTGCAAGAGCATCTGGTGTTTGTTGTTGTTGTTGTTGTTGTTTTACCATTGAGCCATCTCTGCAGCTCAGAGAAATAAAATATTAAAAAAAAAAAAAACAAAAAAAACAACAACAAAAAAAAAACAACGCCACCAAAAAAATGCGAAGGCACATGCCTTTGATTCCAGCCTAATCTACAAAGTGAATTCTAGGACAGCTAAGGCTACATAGGAAAAACCCTGTTTCAAGCTACTCCACACACACACACACACACACACACACACCAAAAAACAAGATAGAGAAAGAAAAAACTGAAAAAAGAGAGGTGATATGTCAGTCATTAGGAAGGATGCAGAGAATATGTCCTCCACAGTTCACCCAGAAGTGAGCACATGCTTTGTATTTGGTTATTAATGTTGGGTTTTACCTTCATAGTCACAAAAGAATACCTATTAAACAGATTTGTCTCACTGGTCTTACCCCCTACACTTAAAGTCCACATTGGATTTAATACACAAGGGGAGATGGGAGTGGTTAAAAATGGGGCCGTTGACAAGGTTCCTTCAAGGACATTTTTTTCATATGATTTCCTGGAAGCCCAAGAAACAGCCGTAGTGTAAAAATATTTAAGTAATAACATTGCTTGAATTCAATACGAAATAGCAGGGCATATGTCCCTTCTTCCTGCTCAGTTAGGAGCAAATCACTTGCAAAGAATAATTATTTTAGAAAGACGTGGAACATTTGCTCATGGGATACCATGCTCCGTGATTCATGTTGTTTATTGGATAAATGCACTAGACAGAGTACAGGAGGGGTGGCATTTGATCCTCAGACTCATATACTAAAAACAACCACATATTCTTCCCAACTCTTTCTATAGAGGTGACATCTAAGCTGCCTCTTCTCTGTCCACATGAAAATACCTGACTCAAAGGGATACGAAAGAATTTATTTTGGGGTCAACCATGGTCTTGCAACACAAACTCAAGTTTCTCTGATTTCCATATTCTGATATAGTAACAGTATGGTGAAATTTTTATAGGAACAGAACAAAATAACATCATAAACTAAGGAGCTTTCCAAATAACTCTGGTGAAAGCATTTCGCAGGCAGTTACAGCAGGGCATCTCAGCTCTACGCCTTGGATGCTGTCTGATGGCACTCTTAGCTTTCTGGTTAATGGAAACATTACATTCTGAAAGGTTTTATCAGTTAATCGTAGGATGTTTGTTCAAACTCGGAGGAGAAACACAAAGAGTGGCTCATTAGTGGGCTGAAAAGAATTTGGGATAAAATGTAGCTAGGCTCAAAGAATTCAGGATAAAATGTAATTAGGCTCTGGATGTACAACATTCCAACCTCCCCACAATCATTAAAGTTCTAATCAGCTAATTAGTCTCTCCTCTGGAGGTCCAGCTTCTGTCTGGGAGATTTTCTTCCTACCTTGAATGTAGCTCATGTTTTTAAAAATGTCTTATTTATTTTTATTTTATGTGTTTTATTTTATTTTACTTTATTTTTCCTACATGTATACATATGAAACATGTATGTGCTTGGTGCCCACAGAACCAGAAGAGGGGATTAGATCCCCTGGAACTGGAGTTATAGATAGTTGTGAGCTACCATGTGGATGCTGGGAACTCAACTTGGGTCCTTGGCAAGAGCAATAAGTATGCTTAACTGCTGAGCCATCACTCCAGGCTCTGAATGTAGATCATTTTTAATGATTAATTTTTTGATTTGCATTTCCCTGATAACTAAGGATGCTGAACATTTCTTTAGGTATTTTAGAGCCATTTGAGTTTCCTCAGTTGAGAATTCCCTGTTTGGCTCTGTACCCCATTTTTTAATAGGGTTATTTGATTCTCTGGAGACTAACTTCTTGAGTTCTTTGTATTCGTCAGATATTAGCCCTCTATCGGATGTAGGGTTAGCAAAGATCTTTTCCCAACTTGTTGGTTGCCATTTTGTCCTATTGACTATGCCCTTTGCCTTACAGAAGCTTTGCAGTTTTATGAGGTCCCATTTGTTGATTCTTGTTCTGAGAGCATAAGCCATTGGTGTTCTGTTCAGAAACTTTTCCCCTGTGCCTATGTGTTCAAGGTTTGTCCCCACTTTCTCCTCTATAAGCTTCAGTGTGTCTGATTTTATGTGAAGATCTTTGATCCACTTGGACTTGAGCTTTGTACAAAGAGAAAAGAATGTGTCGATTTGCATTTTTCTGCATGCAGACCTGAGATTCCACCATACACTAGTCAGAATGGCTAAGATGAAAAACTCAGGGGACAGCAGATGCTGGAGAGGATGTGGGGAAAGAGGAACACTTCTCCATTATTGGTGGGATTGCAAGCTGGTAAAAACACTCTGGAAATCAGTTTGGCAATTCCTCAGAAAATTAGACATACCTGTGGACCCAGCTATACCACTCCGGGGCATATACCCAGAAAGTGATCCTACATGTAACAAGGACACATGCTCCACTATGTTCATAGCTGTCTTATTTATAATAGCCAGAAGCTGAAAAGAACCCAGATGTCCCTCAGGAGAGGAATGGATACAGAAACTGTGGTATATGTACACAATGGAGTACTATTCAGCTATTAAAAACAATGAATTCATGAAATTCTTAGGCAAATGGATAGAACTAAAAAGTATCATCCTGAGCAAGGTAACCCAGTCACAAAAGAATGCACATGGTATGCACTCACTAATAAGCGGATGCTAGTCCAAAAACTCAAAATAAACAAACTACACTTCACCCAGCACAGGAAGCTCAAGAAGGAGGACTTAAGTGAGGGTGCTATGGTTCCTCTGAGAAACAGAATAAAATACAGGAGCAACAAGGGAGGCAATGTGTGGAGCAGAGTCTGAAGTAAAGGCCACCCAGCGAGTACCTGACCTGGGTTTTCATCCTATAAACAATCACCAAACCCCGACACTAAGACGTGAAGCGTGTTCCAAAAGGAGCATGCCATGGCTGTCTCCAGAGGGGCCCTGCCAGAGCCTTACAAATACAGAGGCAGAAACTAGCAACCAACTATTGTACTGAACTTGGGGTCCCCAACGGAGGATCTGGACAGTGGTCCAGAAGAACTGAAGGGGTATATAGCCCCATGGAAAGAACAATGACTTCGGACACCCAGACACCCCAAGACTCCCAGGGACTGAACCATCAACCAAGGGGTATACATGGTTCCAGCCAAAAATGGGGCAGAGGAATTCCTTGTTGGGCATCAGTGGGAGGAGTGGTCTTTGGTCAGTTAAGGCTCAATAGAGGGAAAGGGGGCTTTTGGAAGGGGGGAAATTGGGAAAGGTCTTACCACTGGCGATGTAAATGAAGAAGATACTCAATAAAAATGAATGTAAAAAAATGATTAATTTTTTTCCACAGAAAATGCTCACAGACAAGTGTGTTGTAGCAACACAACACACTTAAACCATCTCCATGAAGACTCTAGTTATTCATTTTGGGGATACAATTAACAAACCCAACTTCTATACCACAGTATTTCAACAGACCCACCTCGCATCTTTTTCACTATCAATACAAAGACATTAGAAGATTAACATTAGGGCCAAGAAGATTCTAGTGCTCAATGTACTGCAGAGGCTTTCTTTCTAAAACCTGTTATCAGCTTCCTAAATGACATTTAACGGTTTTGCATCTTGCAATGGCATTTCCCTGTGAGTGTGAAAAACGGTGGGTGGGTTATTAGCATCCCCGAGAACAATAGGACAAATGGACTGGAAATGCCAATCTCAGGGAAAGGTCAGATATCAAACCAGTCTGAGAATCTTCACAGAACCCAGAGGAGAGGAGCATTGTGGAGCTCACACTTCCTATACTAATTAGACAAACCATTTGCCGTGCATATTTAGTCAGTGGCATTAGGGTGAATGATACATTAGGCATTTGTTTTGCATTTTCTTAGTTTAACATAGTAAAGTAAATGGCCCACAAACAAGTATATATATATACACACAATGTGGTTATAAATATGTAAACAATATAATATCTGTTAGAGCATGTGTTTTAAAAGGATTTTATTGCATTTTCTGATGGAAGTGTTGCACTGCTTTTATGGGTATTTTGATTTAGCAAACAGTCAAGATTTGGTTCCCTTCAGTTCTGTAGCCAAGTTTCAGACCACAATGTGAGGGGCACAGGAAAGAAGGAACCCTATAGTCTCTGATCCTGGCTAGATGATGAGTTCTTTTACCCCACCAGTTAAAAAAATTAAAAGGCAGGGAAACAACCCAGGGTCAAGTGGAGCAAAGTTTATTGGAAACATCATAGATGGCACTGGTAGTGAAAGCAGACATAGAGCTAGGCATCTCCAAGGGTCACTGGGTTTTAATTTTGGCTTAAGTGAAACCCTTCTTTTCCTCCCTTGGTCCATACCTTTTCTGGCATAGGGATTGAGTCTCTGCTTCTGTCCATCACCAGAGAAATGACAGTTACTGGCCTACCTGCACTTTTGTATGAAAACAGTAGCAGATAAAATGGGATCCCATGCTTGAGGCAAGGGTGCAGAAATAGTTCTTTTGAGCTAAGTGTGGACTCCAAAATCTACTTCCCTTTGTGTTATAATTGTAAAGAGAAGCACACTGCAGGTAAGAGGAAATGGTCTACTTTTGAAGGGAATGGAAACCCACCTCCAAACTTGCAGTTTTTGTGTCCCTCTGCTCACATCCTAGGTGCTCAGGGGCACATGAAGCCATGAAGTCATCCTTGATGCTGTTTTGTGCCTCTTTGAATCCTATGATTATTTCAATCACTGTATCCTGTATCCACTAGAGCAAGTTTAGGAGCCAGAACATATAAACTCATGACACCCTCAGCATCTGGAGAAGCAGCTTGCTTTTTCTGCTTCACACAGTTGCTCCTTCTGTGTTGACAGCATGTCTGAGACCCTGAAGATATTATCTGGGTTTCATGCCTGGGGCCAGCAGATAAGGGAAGGAGTCTTAGGAATGGAGCCAACTGATAAGGAAATGGGTTACTAGAGAAATATACATAGCTGGTCCACATGGAGACTTGGTCTGTGTCTTATTCATGACAACTACATCAATAAGTCTGCTACTGTAACAGAGGCTGAGAGTCTAGGCAGCTGCATGCCTGGGTGGAAAGAAATAGGAAGAGGGTAGCCTGAGCTAGTTGACATTTTTGCTAAATGTTGGTTCTTTGAATTTAAAGTGTTTGTGTGTCTAACTAGGTCTCCATTATCAACACTACATTCCGGGGACTCTTCATACCCACTCGGTGCTACTGTCATGTCTCTTGACTAGCCCATTACGGTGGAGTTCCAGCCTGAAGTTTTAATAAAATACACAAGAATTCAAGTCTTAGAGTTCAGGAGAACAAAATTGCTCCCACCCACATGAAAGTAGCAGACTTTAATGCACAGAGGAAACAAGACAAAAGCAGGCAGGGAGGATGAAAAAAAGACTGTGCCAGGCATGACTGTACATGCTTACAACCCCAGCACTCAGGAGGCTAAGGCAGGAGGGCCACCATGAGTTTGTGGTGAGCCTTCTTCAGAGCACATACTGAGGTATTTTCATGAAAAGAAAATAATGCAACTAAAATAAAATGATATAAAATAAAATCCTTTAACTTGCTGTTTTGTTGCCTAGAATTAGCCAATGCCCCCTGGTTCTCCAAACCTTTGGTGCTCTGAATCCCTCCCTACAATCTATATCAAATCTCTCTATACATGAGTTTCTTCCTGGAATGCCAGAAAGCTCAGGAAGAACACCCCCCCCCATATTCTCCCAGGGCACACCTTGACTTCTAAAATCACAATGCTTGAATAGATTGAATGCCAAGTGGTGATAGCCAGCCTGCTCAATCCCCAGGTCTTCACACACTACCCTGCATCATGATCAATGGCTCTAGAGAACATTGGTAATGTCTGCATTCTGTAGACATTCAACCCAGCAGGGAAATCTGAAAGAGTTTGTGTGGCTTCTCTTGCCCAGTGATCGAGAGAACTCTTGCACATTCTAATTTAAAGTAATTACTGTATATCTTTCCCCCTTTCAGTTTTTCTCATCCTTATTATGGTCATCCTCACGTTGTAGAGAACAGTGTATTTTCCACAGTATAAAATGTTGTAGTTTGCAAGATTTATATTTAATGATCCAGGCAGTGCATCAGTTTAACAGTACTGAAATCGCTATGTGGAATATCTTGCACCTTCATCCTCTCTATCTTCATCCTTCTTTCACTCTTTGTTCATATATGCTTTCATGTTGAGTGGGAAGATGGAGGAGAAAAAAAAAAACAAAGAGGGAAAGCTGTAGTCAGCTCACTCCTGCCTAGTATAAACCAGCCTGTTTTAATTTCTCTATATAGTTCTTTGAACTCCTAATTCTAACCCATTTAACCCATTAGCCTCGCCTCTCCCTGACAGCTTTCATTTTCCTTGCTAAGAGTCACACTTTATGGGCTGGAGAGATGGCTCAATCACTAAGAGCACCGACGTCACTCTTCCAAAGGTCATGAGTTCAAATCCCAGCAACCGCATGATGGCTCACAAGCATTCATAACAAGATCTGACTCTCTCTTCTGGAGTGTCTGAAGACAGCTACAGTGTAGTTATATATAATAAATTAATAAAATCTTTTTTTAAAAGTCACACTTTATAACGATAATGGGAAATTAGACTTTGGTTTTCTCTACTTGTTTTTATTTTACATTATGTGGGAATAAGGCTTCTGTATGGGAGTACAGTGCCTTCAGAGGCCAAGGGAGGTTGCAAGACCCCCTGCAACTGGAGTTATAGCTGCTTATGAGCTGCCTGATAAGGACACTAGAAAACGAACTGGGGTCCTTTGGAAGACTGCTACATACTCTTATGTAATGGCTGAGTTAAGCCTCTTTGGACATTAATTTTACAGTTGTCAAGGATTTTAATCAGGAGTCTATAGAGGAACTAAATAGATAAAATGAATATAATAAAGGGAAATCTATTAGAGGCTTGCAAGATAAGAGCTGGATAGCCTAACACTAGCTCTTGACCCTAGAGATCCTAAGAATTTGGTGGTCAATCTGTCTAGGAGGCTGGATGGTTTGGTAGTCCCAGGTTGGCTCTGGCAATCTGGAGAATTTCTGGGGAGCCATTGGTCTTCAGTTCCATTGGAAGGCTAAAATGCCTGGGCCCCAATGTCAGTAAACACAATGGTGGTAGCAATTGCAATAGAGTTGATGAGTTTAGAAACATTGGAGGTAAATTCACCAACAAGACATGAAGGCAAAACTTTTGCCCGCAGACCTCTTCAAAAATATATCTATTATTTATTTTATGTGTGTGTATATTTCTGTGTACCATGTGCCCTTAGAGGCCAGCAGAGAGGGCATTAGATCTCCTCAAACTAGAGTTACAGATGGTTGTGAGTCACTGTGTCAGTGCTGGGACTTGAACCCTAGTCCTCTGTAAGAGTAACAAGTCCATTTTAACTCCTGAGCTATCTCTCTAGCTCCCTTCAGACCTCTCTTAATCCAGCTGCCCCTGGATTCTCAGTGAATCTTCTCACTCCACCTTATCCACCCTGATGAAGAAAGCATCTCCCAAGCATGCCTAATGGCTTATCCTTTAGTTGACTTCAGATCCAGTTAAGTTGAAGTATGAGACTAACCATCACACATATGATGTTGTCATCTTCCTCCCTGATAACAAAAAGTGGGAAAGGCTGGCAAAACCCACAGGAGACAGATGGCATCTGCCTGGAGTTGAGATCGGAGAGCAATCCTCTGCAGAAGACAGAGACAGATGTAAGCATTTGGGCATTGTTTGCATGCCTGACACAGGGTAAATTTGTGTCTCATGTGATTCTGAAAGTCTTAAAAAGAAAAAAGAAAAGAAAAGAAAAAAGAAAAGAAAAGAAAGGCTATCCCTGTTCACTTCTGCACATTTTTGAAGCAAGAAATGACACAGAAAATTGAAGACATTTTATAATTTCCACTGAGGCAAACGGGGCTCTTTTCTGCTCATTAGCTACTCTATGCATGTAATTCCAAGGTATCTTTCTGAATGTCAACTTTGATATTTTACTCAACCAAGCATAAGAGCGTGCTCTAAACCACTCACTTAGTAAAAATAACAGTTCTGGATGTATAACTGCCCTGCAAGGTACGATTTGGGATAGTTTCCATCTGCCACAAACTCTAAGTGTCTAATGCCTCTACTCTTGAGAATCCATTTCTGCAAATGAGTCTGACCAGATTGGTGTCCCCTTCAAAAATTTACTCTGAGAGACACCAGCTGTGAACACCTCCCTTCTCAGTGCATTTGCTCTGGTCCCAGGAGACTGTGGGGGACATTGAGGATGATCTTGAAATATGGAGGCAGAGACTCCTGACTGGGCTATTCCTTATCAGTCTGTGGTTTTATCTTTAAACTCGTTTCTCCAACAACCTGCCTTAAACATGAAGCTGAGATTAAACATGAAGCTGAATTCTCTTACCTGTCCATGATAACTCTGGACCTAGACTCCTTTTTAATTTTTTTTAGTTAGTTGTACATTTATAGGTATGCTGCCTTCATGTGTTTCTGTGCACTTTAGGGGTGCCTGGTGATTCTGGAAGCTAGAGATATCCTGGAACTGGAGTTACAGATGGTCATGAATTTCCATGCTGGGAATCAAAATCAGGTTTTCTGGAAGAGCAGCCAATGCTCCTAACCACTGAGCCATCTCTTTGGCCCTATGTCTAAACACTTGATTGGTTGTCCAGATTCCATTCCATAAGTGAGGATTGCAGGGGACCTTTGTGTCTTGAGTGACTGACCACAGTTTAGACAGTGAATATCTCCAAGGAAGTTGTCTCTAAGATGCGCCTTACTGTAGCTACAAATGCAGCTGTGAAATCCTGCCTTTTAGACATGACATGAGTGATACATACATCAAAAATATAAAAAATTGAAGGATAAAGTATATGTATATACAGTTACATAAATTATATGAAATTAATGGTTCTACCCCATTTGCAGATGCTCTCATATTTCAATGTCAACATGTTGGATACTCAAATACAATTTTTTTCTCTAGAAAATTACATGAAGCAGTTGTCAGACTTAAGCTAAGAAAATTCATGTTGTCTATTTTATCAGCAGTGCTTGATCCATATGCTCTCTAAGCTTATTTATAACTCAAATTAATTTATTAAAATATAAACATATAATTAAATTGTCACACTGTCAGCCTGCCTTCTAAATATTTACATTTATAACCATGGATTTGTGTTGCATTCAAGCTTGGTCTGAGAAGCATTCAGCATACAGTAGGTAGTGGTTAATGCAGACACTCATATCTGACTGCAATGTTAGTTTTAAGTAACTGTGAGTGGTCAGCTGTGGATGAAGCCTGTATATTGACCTTTCCCTATCCAAGGCTCATGGAATATTACCTGAGTGGGCAGAAAGAATTTAAGAGCCCGGGGACAGGGAAGGGGCTGTGAAATGTTGTCTTTTGGACATGAGATGGCTGATGCATACATTAACTATATGAAAAAATTAAAGACTAAATAAAAAGTACATGTATACATAGTTACATAATGTATATGAAATTATATAAAGTAATGAAACATGCGTATGTATTTATATAAATTCATCACTCTTAGTAATGAAAGTTGACTTGAGCTGTTTTGAAGCTCACTCTGAAATGCATGCCCTGATACGACAGAGCTACAACACAGTATTTGCAGGCCTGTGTGGTAGAGACTGTTTCTGTGTGAATCGTGACCATAAGCTCTGACCGTCCTGTGGGTACCACTTTCAGATGATGTTTTCTAGAACTATCTGTCATATCCCATGTTCGCTCATTAAATAGCCTCAGACAGCAAGCTTTCCAGGTCTTTCGCCTGAATTTATATATTTTTCCCTTCCCAATCTGTCACTTTTCATTTTTGTCACTGTGTTTTCTCCTAACAAGCTGCATGCATGCAGATTTGAATTTTCTTAACAGCTTTTGCCTACGAAAATGATATTTTCTGCACTATAAATTTCACGACAGAAGGACCTCGTTTCTTTTAGTTGACGCATACATGGTCCAACCTAGCCTAGCCACACCACCATCTCACCCTATCCCCAATGAGGGAACTTAACCAACTCTACTCAGTTTTGAATTTCATAAGAATAGATGGCTCTGGGAATCCAAATGGTTGAAATATACCTACCGTTTCTGGCTTCAGTGCAGAGATCTCAGGGGTCTCTCATGGCTCCTAAGGGATTTAGACACTCTCCTTATAGTTGCTCTGTGTTGGCAGGTGGACTTTCTTGCCATCATTTCTAGCAACTCTACCACCATCACCCTGATCTCTCTGCCTGCCTCTAGGAATTATTTTCCTTCTTTGCCAATGTGGTCCTTGAGCTATCCTTAATGGATAATCTCTTCCAACTCCCTATTCAAAGATTCATGTGAACTTTTCTGTGTAACCAGTTTTGAGGAGAGCACCTCCAAGCATCATGGTCGTTCACTACCTTTGCATACTTTTTTTCTATTAGCCTTGACTTTAATTACCTCACCCTTCTTGAAATCCCCTGAGAGTCGACTGACTTATGCACAGCTGTTCACACCCACTCAAGTCCCTTCACATCAGCACAGTCACTCGTTATCTTCTGGTAATTTACTGGCCCAGATGTTACTTCCTGATCCTGTGTCTGTCTACCAGAAGCACCTTTTCTTCTAAGGCACAAAGCAATGACCTCACATTATTGGATGAAAGTTAAAAAGGTTGTTTTGTATCGCCCTGTCTATTCTGTTAGCACAATTCTATTTTGTGTTACTGAGGACACCACAGAGAATGAACAGAAATTTAGATGCAACTACAATGATGTCCCATAATAGAAATCTTCATCATTATAAGATATCAGTCATTTTACCCAAAGCAGGACTCAGGTTCAGTACATTACATTACCAACAAAGATATGTGCATGAGAATGAGAATATTTGTGGAGTAGCCAACCATTCTCCTGACTGGATTTGAGGCCTAATGCATGGGAAGGAACTCATGCCTGTTACTGCAAATGTGTTCAAAACCCACAGCTGGGGAGATCATAAGCTCAATGGAAGGACCTATAACAAGTGATTTTCTAAATAGATGTGCTGAACTGCTTTCTAAATGTTTATGCTTATAGCTATAGATTTGTGTTGTTCCTGTCCTTGGTCAGAGAAGCTCTTATTGCCATGGATAATAGTTCATGCACAAACTCAAAGTGTTGAGAATAAATTGGCTTTGTGTGCTCATTCATATCAAATTCCAGTGCCCATGACTATCAACCCACCTTGGCGTATCAAGTTGCAGAAGGAGTAGGTGTATCTTCTCCAATTGAGGGTAGACAAGGTAGCCCAGTTAGGGGAAAGGGCTCCAAAGGCACACATGAAGGCAGCCAACAAAATCAGAGACAGCCTCTGCTCCATTTGTTAGGGGACACTAATGACGACCAAGCTGCACATCAGTTACATATGTATAGAGGGCCTAGGTCTGTCCCATGTTTGCTCTTTAGTTGTTTCAGTCTCTTTGAGCCCCTGTGAGCCTAGGTTAGTTGATTTTGTAGGTTTTCTTGTGGTATTCTTAACCTCATTGGCTTCTTCAATTCTTCCTCCCCTCTTCCACAATATGCCCTAAGCTCTGCCTAATTAATGTTGGGCTGTGGGTCTCTATATCTGTTTCCACCAGTTGCTGTCTAAAGCCTTTCAGAGGACAGTTATGTCAGGTGCTTGTCTGCAAGTATAGGAGAATTTCATTAAGAGTCTCAGGGGTGGGCTGTCTCATGGGATGGGTCTCCCCTTCACTGCAGAGAAATGGAGGGGGTGGGAGAGGGAATAGGAGAAGACTAAGGGGAAACTGCAATCAGGATGTAACTGGGTGGGGGACCTGGAGATGGTTTGAATTTCACTTGGTATGTACTGATCACACTATTGTGGTGATAAGCTCTGTGTGTGTGTGTGTGTGTGTGTGTGTGTGTGTGTGTGTGCGTGTGTGTCCAGTACTTTCTCTTCCACCTGAGGCAGACAATATAGAGCAATTGTACACATTCTCAGGGGCTAATTCAGTTTATTTTCTGTACTTCTATCAATCTGTGCTACCTAGAAGCAGCTCTGCCCAGAAACTCTCTGCATCCATTCAATAAAATGATACTCTTTTTTTTTTAAAATACATGAGCCCATGGAAACAAACAAACACATACCACAGTGTTATCTTGCTTTGAAATATTTTTGTTCTTTCTTCAAAGGTTTTTCTCTTTTTAATCTTTGCCTACATTATAATGTTGAGCGCTGTTTCCAAAGGGAGATGGGAAGACTTGTGTTCTCACCTGGAAGCTATCCTATTTGTATATAAGTGTTGATACACATCTGTTAGCTGTGTGTGTGTGTGTGTGTGTGAGAGAGAGAGAGAGAGAGAGAGAGAGAGACAGAGAGAGAGAGACAGAGACAGAGACAGAGACAGAGACAGAGACAGAGACAGAGAAGGGGAGAGGCATGTGAATAACCCAGAGAGGCCAGAAGAGGGTGTCATATAACCCGGAACTGGAGTTACAGATGAACAGAAGCCAAGTGCTCTTAACCTCTAAACCATCTCTCTGGTCCCAAATAGAACATATAATTTTGTTGTATTTTAGTATATATTGGATTCTTATATCATCTTTATAGAACAATTAAAAGTCTAAGAAGCTCTCAGTTGGATTTTGGTATTATTTTATCACTTTGAGAGTTGAAAAAAGCCACTCAGTATTTTAATGCAGATATCTCACCCAAAGTAAAAGTAAAAGCTTTTTGGTTTCTGTTTTAACAAGTTAGAGGGGAGAAAGGCATTTGTGCTTATTCTAAATAAATTATCATTTTGTGTTTACATTAGGAACATGGAAAACAGATGATACAATGTGTGGAACTTTTCAGAGCTAGTGTCACTGGATTTCTGTTAGAGGACCCCCCTCCCACAAAAAAGCAGTGAAAGAAATTACACAATTTCCAATTTCCCACAATGCAATTTGTCATTAAAGATGTAGCTGCCAACATGGAACTGAGTTACCATATCATATGCAGAATCATATATTCATATTAAAAATGAATGATGGATCTGCACATTTGGCTGAGGTTGTTGCTTTGCTGGAATTTATCTGGATGAACATCAAGGAAACAAAAGTTAGGACCAATGGGAGGCTATGAGTTATGCGGTTGCAGAAGAGAGCCCAGAGGTCTCATTGTTTGTGATCGTTTGGCAGAAAGTACAGATGGTCTTGGCACACAGTGGAGTGCTCAGCTCTAAATGGGACATCCATGTCATCTCCTGGAGTAGGGAGAAACTGTCATAGTGTCAGAAACTGGCAAAGAGCTGAAGAGACGGACAGCATTGAAGATGTGTGGGAATGGGCTCACACCCCAAAGCACACCTGAGCTACTGAAATTTCTATTGCTGTGATAAACCACTGAACAAAAAAACCACTTAGGAAGAAAATGCATGGGGATTTTGTTTGTGTGGTTTGCTGGTTTGAGTTTTTTTGCTTTGTTTTTGTTTTTGTTTGATTGATTTTTG
Organism: Apodemus sylvaticus; assembly: GCF_947179515.1. NCBI lineage: Eukaryota > Metazoa > Chordata > Mammalia > Rodentia > Muridae > Apodemus > Apodemus sylvaticus. The sequence continues at coordinate 42,734,434 of NC_067493.1, read as the reverse complement.
TTGTTTTTGTTTTGAACTTATAGTTTGTAGTCCACCACTGAGGGAAGTCAAGGAAAGAAATGAAGCAGAGCCATGGAACAGTGGCGCTTCCTGGCTTATTTCTTACAACTTGATTAAAGGCTTTCTTATACACCCCACGGCCACCTGCCCAGCAGTGGCACCGCCCACAATTGGCTGGGCCTGCCTATGTCAATCATCAACCAAAAAGGTATACCATAGACATTTCCACAGGACAAGCTGAAGGAGGCAATTTCTCAGCTGAGGTTCCCCTTCCCAGATGGATCTAGCTTTTGCCAAGTTGATAAAACAAACTAAACCAAACAACTAGCAAGCACCACACCCAATATTCAATATTCATAGGGTAAAGGTTTCACTACTGAAACCCCAATTTCGATACCCAGAGCCCACAGGGTAGTAGGAGAGAATTGACTCCCACAAGCTGTCTTATGACCTCCATATGTTTGTGATGGCATTTATGTGAACACACACACACACACACACACACACACACACACACACACACAAACACACACAAAGTAAATAAGTAAATAGCAAATAAACAAATAGATCTAGTAAAGTCCTAAAAAGAGAAAGTGGTATGCTGGGTTTGCCAGTAATCTCAAATTTTGACACTTACCTAAAAATTTTTTTATCCTTTTTTCAACTATGGTATACTTGAATCAGTCTGGATGTTTTTCATACATTTCAATGAGAGCAACACGTTATCACAAAATACATGCAGAAGCATATCTGAACTTCCAGCTGTTTCTTAAAAAGCCTGACACTGATATTAGTTGCCAAAAATAAATAAATATCCACATCTCTTGTAATACAGTCTGGTTTGGAAAATATGGTTTTCATAAAACGTATATGGTCACCTATAATGAATTTAAATAGCTATTTTAAATGATTTTAATATCTGATATAAAAAGATCTAAGTGTAAGAGTGAAAGAAAAACCTCTTTAGAGGCATCAATCATTTTTAAATTTGTGACGTAATCTACTACAGAGAGAGACTTGGAAACAGTACATCAAAATGTCAAAGACCAAGTTTTATCCAGGATTTTTGGTAGTGCACCAAGCTCATAGGATGATTTCAATAACCAATTGCTGAATAAATGAGGTAAACATTTCTTCCATGCTAAGAAGTCATACAAACACAGAAATACCTGCATGTCTCTCTCCCCCTCTCCCTCTCTCCCTCCTTCCCCCAGTGTATGTTATTCAAGTGCCAACCACGGTAACAAACACTCTCTAAGTATATAAGACCCCAAACTTGATTGAAGTTCATTTCCATATTTCCTAATAACATGTGGGATCAATCCTGATCACACATAACCTCCTGCTTGTGACATTCAGGACAAACCAGGAGGTGTGTTTGTTACAGTGATCAGCACTTGAATAATATGCACTCAGAGGGGGGAGGGAGGGGGAGAGAGAGAGAGAGAGAGAGAGGTAGTTCTGTGTTTGTATGACTTCTTAGCATAGAAGACATGTTTAACAGGCACAGGAGGATCAACATCATCTAGGAAGAATGGAGTCTCTTAGTGGTCAGCTTGGTTTTTCCTACCATGGTGTTTAAATAAATCCAGAATTTTGGCTGCAGATTTAGAAGCCCTCACTGTTTGATGCTATGAGGTTTGTGTAATGGACTACAGTCAAGAATCTTTTCTTTTTAAATTTGAAAGATGTATATGTTCCTGGATCCATAGAACCTTGTCAACATAACTATTATTTACACATGGGACAATCATGGAGAATGTTCATTACAACATTTTAACACTATGTTTTCTACACTTTCAAAACACCCAGGTGGACTGTAGTACCTGACAGATACATATATTTTAAACATTTTATGAGACAGGGTCTCAAACTTGATATACAGCTGAGGATGGCCTTGAACTCATGATTCTCTAACTTTACCTCTTTAGTTCTGGGATTACAGATTCCCACCATCACACTTCGCTTAAGTTTTAACACCCACATGCGAATTTCATTAACTCAGTTCTTGGTTAATTCAGAAATAAAACAGCCCTTTCTAATTTAACAACAGATAGCATATCAGGTGAACATTAGGGACTCCCAGAATCAACAAGGAATTGAAGATAGTGACCCAGAAGTGGCCAGGAAGATAAGATGGTAAGCAGGAGCCACAACTATATTTTCCCACCAAGAGCAATCTGAGGGAAAGAATGGTGTGTGTGTGTGTGTGTGTGTTTTGTTGTTGTTGTTGTTGTTGTTCAATAGAGTGAAAAAATACATTTTTAGTGTGTTTGCCTGTGTGCTCAAAAACACTGCTAGAATACCAAAGGGTTCAACACTTTCAAACATTGGCAAGTAGGTACTGTACCAAACTTCCACACTGGTTCCATTTACCCATCAATGTAGCACAACCTGATTTATTTTTGTTTCTCTGCTAAATTGCTTATAGTCAATGTTCATCCTTAAACATATTTGTACGTTTTGTTGGTACTTAAATGCAGCAGTGATTATTTTATCAGTACTATTGACTTGCAAACAATTGTTCTGTTTTTTTTTTTCATTCAGGACTAAATTAAAGCCAAAGATAGTCAATTGTTAGAAGGAGCTGAAGCCTCAACTTCCATTTTTATTAGCGATATATCTGAAATTATGGAATGCCTAAGAATCTGAGTTAAACACAATATATTTCTAATATTAATATTAGAAATATTCTCATTTCTAATATTAATATTATTTGTTACAAATCTGACACTAGAATGAAAGAGGAGAAAAAGGAGAGAGAGAGACAGAGAGAGAGAGAGAGAGAGAGAGAGAGAGAGAGAGAGAGAGAGAGAGAGAAAATAAACACTGTCAGTAAATCAACCAGGTGAGTTTCCTTTTCTCTCCCATGTGCCTACATTTAAAGGCTAGCCTAGAAGAATGAAGGATTCAGTTCCATTGGTTTGATCTCATAATAAAAGGAACAGTGGTGTCCCAGTTTCCTTTCCACTGCTCAAACACTGATCAAAGAGAAAGTTTATTTGGGTTGTATTTCAGCTCGCAGCACATCGTTGAGGGAGGTCAGGGTAGGAACTGAAGCAGGAGATTGAAGCATGGATGACATAAGGTGAGAAAAGGTCAAGTTTCCATTGCGGATTGTGTTGTGTGATGGACGAAGGCCTCTCTGTCCACACAGGTGTCAGGGGCACAGAACTCTAAAGACTTAGCTATCAGTCTGAAAGGCTAAAGAGTCACACTGTCCAAAGCTGTGGCCCGGCATCAAGTGCATGACCCCCCCCCCCCCCCCAGTGCATGTCACATACTGTGTGACAAATTAAACCTTATCTGCATGTTTTCACGATCCCTAATTCTAAAGCACCCACCAGGCACGTACACACGAGCACAGCTTAGGGTCTGTGCTGTACCCACTCCGCTGAAAAATTTAGGATCTGTTACAAATATATCAATATCTCACGAGTTAGTTCCCCTTTGACTAAAGAGAGATTGGTCCCTCCTGAGGTAAGACCTGCCTTTACCAAATAAATATATAAAATATTGACAATGCAGTCTTCGTTGGTAAGCATTTATCTCTGTTTAAAACAAACGATTTTAAACATTGACTATTGAATTGTGGGACGGCTTTTATGTTCGTAGAGATGAGATGATTCCTGGAGTCTAAAGAATTAATTGAGCAGAATAGTCAATTGTTTCTGATCACAAAAAGTATTATAAAAGATGGTTGTTGTTTGATTCTTTTGCATGTGAATTGTTTTTTGATTTTCTCTGCAGTCTCAATGACTAAATAGCACCATTCCTTAAAACATAATACTCCAACCGTCAGCATTCTGGGTTGTAAAGAGGAATATTGATTTTAATGTCAATTTTCCCCCCAAAGAAAGCTGTGTAGCATTTACTGAGGCTTAAGTAAATATGTTTCTTCCAGTCAATAAGAAAGACAAATAAATACTTTCATTTTAAGATACATTTGTATACCACCAGGAAAGCTCAGCTCTCCCTCATGAATGTCATATGTGCCCTCCCTTTGAGGTCAAAGAATTCTGAGCATTGCTCATAGCGCTGAATGCTGGCTCGAATGCTCCTTCACATTAAGATGACTGAGTCGTATGTAGGTGTCACACTCTGTAATAACTTATTAAACAAATTACACAGTTTGCACCTTCCTACAAGGATGCTGAGCATTCCTTTAATTTTAATTTTTTTCCGTAACTTCACACATGATTCCTATATATTTAGACCAGACCTATCTGCTGCTTTCCCCATCCTGATCCTCCCTAGCTCCTTCCCCACCTATCCTCCTCCAAACTTCATTTCTTCTTTTATGTGCATTGGTCGAAGACCACCACTGGAGTGTGGGCAACCTACTAGGAACCAACCACTGAAGAAAACTGACTCTCCCACCTTTCCTCAGCAGCCATCCCCTGCCAATATTGCTCCTTGGGTGGGGGTGGGGCTTGTGTGGGAGCAAGCACAGCTGCTCTGGGTTCAGGAGTGCAATGATCCTATGTTTTCCTGAGGACACTGTTTCTCGATGCAGTTCTCATTGACCACTGACAGTTTCTGTCTTTCCACTCCTCTTCTTCAACATTCCCCATAACTTGGAGGGGGGAAAGGATCGGTAGAGACTCCCAGTTAGGGCTGAGCACTCCACATTCACATATTCTCTGAACTTTGGCCAGCTGTGAGTCTCTGTGTTGAACCACCATGCACTGTAGGAAGGGTAGAAGATATACTAATTCATGAGTATAAAAATTCTTATTTAAGAGGTGGCTTGATATTATGTCCTTTTAGAAAAATAATACTAGTGAAGTCTTGAGGCCTATGACCACCGCACAGCATTTTTGAGCTAAGAAATGCATCAGCAAGAGTCACAAAATTCACACTACCGCCTAGTGCTGCTTTCAGATTGAGAATAAGCTTGCGCACACCCATTTCTGCTGCTTTAGTGTGCATTCTTTTGTTCTGTCCTTGGTTTTGTCCCATCTGCTGGAAACCTTTGCCTAAAAGTACTCAGCACTCATCTTTGCATTAGGGTAAAACTGAGTCAAGTTATCAATCTCAGCATCTATAATTACAGGGAATTAAACTTGTTTTGTACCAATGCAGAATTTGTCATTCTACACAACCAGCTGCCTGTCACAATTTCTGCCTGCATTAATTGTGAGTTATGGGCCGTTTACAATACTGCAACACAAAAGTAGCTCCCAGGCCTGTTTCCAAAGTTTGAGTCAATTTATGGCACATTTGATATTGACCAATTATTTATAAAGTCTATTAAATCCAACAGTACTGCTGGTAGGAATAGATTTATTAGAACAACTAATGTAAAATGTAATGAAAAAGATTAAGTCTCCTTATGAAATATTAATATCCCTTAAATCTGGTCATTGTAAGTCTATAATTGCGGTTTTTCATCTGTGGGTGTTTCTAATGAAAACTGCAGGTGGAGATTGAAGCTCTCATGAGCAGGAACATCCAAACTGCAAAAGGAAAAGAGCTTTGGAAAATGACAGATATCAAATTCAGGGTAGTAGCTCCCCTGTGAGAAATACAGTTGGGACTGAAGGTTTCATAAGCTTAAACTTATAATGTATGTGTGTATGATGCACACACTCCTGAAGGGGACATTGAGTGTCAGGATGTTTCTGCTTTTTGCTTATTCCTGAGAGAGTAATGTTCATCATCCAACTTGAGTTGAAAATAAAGACTGCTAAAGGAAACTATGAGTACATCAAAAGGAAAGAGAGGATGGGCTCAAGCTTAGACATTTAGTCAGGTTTTATTTGGACACCAACTCATGCAGTTCAGCCATACTAGGAGGGTTATATTGGGTGCTCCTTTCTCATTATTCATTAAGCAGATGATCCAGGTTTTCTCCAGTCACCAACCTCTAGAGGCAGACACAGGAGAGGATTCCCCTGCAATTAGATTCTTTGGAATCTTCAGAAAGTACTGTTGGTGGTAAGAGGTAGAGAGATGGCTCTGGTGACACTGGCTGCTCTTGCAAAGGACCAGGATTCAAGTTCCAGCACGGACATGGTGGCTCACTATTTATTGGCTCTTATTTCTGAGTTCCTTGGCATATACCACTCTCTTCTGGTCTATGTGGGTACTACATGTATGTGGTGCATAGACATACACACAGGCAAAACACCCATGCACATAAAAAAAAATCTTTGTTTAAAAGTTTCAAGAAGGAAAATACTGTCTGAGGGGTGAAGAAGATGGTTGGGGGAGGAAACATGTAATATATTAATAATATCTCTTAAATCTGGCCACTGCCACGGGGTGGCCACTATCAGTGAGTCACATCCTTCCTAAGGTAAGTGACTTGCTTTTTCCTTACTGCTGTTTCTAACACATCATTATTAGTCATCATGTTTTTGATCTAGCATTCAGCTATGTCTGTTTTCCTCTGCTGTGGTCATTGGTACCACCCCATGTCATTTCCTGTCATATCCTAGAAGTTGGAACTCTTGGCTGGACTCTGTTCCTGGGATGTTCTGTTTTCACAAACGATCCTCCCAAGTGCAGGTTCTCTCAGATTACTCATTTTTCTCACACACCTTGCATCACACATAGACTCTCAAACTCATTTCCTAGACTTCATTACTGGCTTCATGTCAGGTGGAATGAGAGGAGATCGGGGTTAATAGTCCTCCCTTGGAGGAAGTCAGAGAAAGAATTCAGGGTAGTGGAGGGCCTCCGTAGGTGTCACTCAAGTCTGTTGCTGGGGAAACAGCTGCAAATGAAATTCCATGGCCTGAACCATAGCAATATTCTGCTTCATAGCAAATCACCAGAATAAATAAACTTTTATTTGAGGGGAGGGGACTAGAGCAATGGCTCATTGGTTAAAAGCACTGACTGCTTTTCCAAAGGACCCAGGTTTGGTTCTCAGCAGGTGATTCACAACATCTATAATTTCAGGCCCAGGGATCATCTGCATATATAGATGTAGATGGTGATGTAGATATAGATATATAGATATATATTCCTTTATTTTGATTGATATGGAAATCTTGTTCTCCTTCAACAGCATTTCTTTTTCTGGCCCCAAAGTCTGACGTGTTTTCTAAAAATACTTTTCAAAGTATCATTATCTGGGACTGTTTTTGGTAGACAAATAAGGGATAGGGTTAAAATTATGAAATAAAAATCCTAAGATCCTAAGATTTAAAGACAGTCTTATAATCATTTCATTGTATTTTAGTACTTGGTAGTTCATTAACAATAACTGAAAGAGTGGGAGCAAGTCTGCTGTAACAATATGGTTGGTGTGTTTTGTGAGAACAAGAAACAAGGTGGAAAATGAACATGCATCCTTGTGGGAGACTGAATATTGTACAGTTTCCTTAATTCCACAGAAAAATGCTGAACCTAACAAATAATTGTTGAATGGAATTAAAGTCTAGTATTAAGGATTTTACAGGATTATGTAGCCTAAAGTTAACATACATTTATTTTGAGGCAAATTAACTTAGACATGAACGTGATTGAAATGTGCAGGCTGCATAGACATGGGTCTTGCATAAGGTGTCTGTCCCATCTTACGACATATTGTACCCCAGCCAGAACTGACACAGATATTTGGCAACCCATGATCCTCATAGTCCGGTAATTGTGTTGATTCTGTGTTAAATGATGACACTTTAACAGATCATGTGTTCTTTTTACTATAATAAGCAAACATGAGTTAGCAGAATGGAATGCTTGCAAGATATTTTCTAGAGTTATAGCATCAATAGTTTGTAACAGTTATCTCTCTACATTGGATTGTTTAGATCAGTAGAAATTTGCTCCTAAGATTAATATATCCTCTCTTCTCTCTTCTCTCTTTTCTCTTCTCTCTTCTCTCTTCTCTCCCTCCCTCTCTACCTTCCCCCATCCTCTCATGAATGGGTGTGCATACTCACGTTATTTTGTATCTATGCATTGTAGAGACTTGAGTCAACCACTCCCAAATAGAAAAAATTCAAGGTATCCTGTCTAGAATTCTTATGGGAAACTGAAATTTCAGGTTTGACCACCATCTACCTAAGAATTCTGGCATTATAATTTCAATTTTCTAGTTTTAAATTACAGGCATTTATGACTACTGCCTGCTATATCTATCAATAATAAGGCCTTACTTAGTTGAGAGTCCAGAAACATTAAGTATTAATGAAACCATGAGGATAAGAGGGCTCTTAAGAAAATGAAAATTACTCCATGAGTCTTTCAGGTTTTCACCCTGGAAAGCATTTTCTGATTTCCACATCTAAGGAGAGGTGATTTTGCAGCAGAGACATATAGCCATCAATAACAGCCATGGTCTGGCCAATCCCAGCATCCTTCCTTTATTACCAGCCTGAACATGTGTGGTCTACAAAACATTCTCAACACAGGGCTCTGGAAAGCTTCAATTAGAATTGATTAGTCCATTAGAATGGATTATACATTTTTGTAGGGTGGGAGGCTAAGCAGGAGAATGGCCCTGAGTTTGATACTGTGTTCTGCCTGGTCAATGGTGTCAATCATAGCTGTAAATGAAGAATTACAGTAACTATCTCCAAATGGGACTTGGAAGGGTTAAATGAATTTGTTAGTCAGAATGGCACAGCTTAATAAGCAGAAACCTGGTTAGTTTTTTGCCAGCTTGACACTAACTAGAGTCACCTGGGAAGAGGGACCTTCAATGGATGAATTGGCCCCATCAAATTGGTCTGTGTGGGCATTTTGTTGATCGATGGTTGATGCAGTGACATCATTGGGGCAGTGTCCTTCCTAGGCAGGTGGTTCTAGGTAATGTAAGGAAATTATGGGGAGCGAGCTGGTAAAGCATCATTCCTTCATGGTCTCTGCTTCATTTCCTTTCTACAGGTTCGTGCTTTGAGTTCTTGCTCTAATTTCCTTTGATGATTAATTGTGATACACACATAAGCCAAATCAACCCTTTCTTTCCCAACTTACTTTTGGTCAGCGACTTACCACAGCAACAAAGAACCTAACCTAGGTACTCCTGTACACTAAACTCCACCAGAGCAGAGAGGTGGTGTCTCACAGCTTGCCCTTCAGCTCCCCACTGTAAAATAAGATGCACAATCCATTGTTTATTTATAGGATAGAATTTATCTGTTCACAGAGTATCCAGCCCGTCTAACATGGGGATTGTCCTTTGCCTAGTTCCCAGAGGTTCAGGCTATCGGTGCTTTGTTTTTTATACACCAAGTGGGCATTGCTACTATTGACATGGTTCAAAATGGTGAATCACCCAGGAAGATACACACAGTGGGTGTAATAGTGGAGGGAGGACTTTTTCCTTCCAATTAAATGCAGGTCTTAGAATAAGCACGAATTATATTTTTCCATCTCATAATCTACCACCGAATCATAAAATTACATTTAATTCTGATGGAGTTTCCAAACTCTTATTTTGTAAAGGAAGCCTGGTAAAACTTAGGTACTCACAGGGTGAGAAAGAATGAGATTTGGGGATCTTTTACCCCTTGATACAAGAAGACTGGGCTAAAACATATAATAAACTATACTATCTCTATGGTCACTATTTAAATGGTTCATATTCAAGGCTACCAGGTAGTAGTTTATAGCTTAAATACATTATAGTGGCATTTATCAATTGTTTCTCAGGATGTACGTATTTTTACTAAAACAAACCATGCAACAACATAGGATTTGTTTTGTGGTTATGGGGAATCTATGATCTCATAGGCACTGTTCTAATCTATGACCTTATCACCACTGCTTTAATCTATGACCTCATCAGCACTGTTCTAATCTATGACCTCATCAGCACTGTTCTACTCTGACCTCATCAGCACTGCTCTAATCTGTGACCTCATCAGCACTGCTCTAATCTATGACCTCATCAGCATTATTCTAGTATCTGATCCTTGGTAGAGTTTATGGAGGAATCATGCTAAGATGCATGTCCTCAAACTGTTTTTCAAAAGACCCCTAAACATTCAGAAACTGGCTAGCCTATTATAATCATTCAAGAATTATTTTTACCATTTACCACTTCCTCACACTATTAATATGGGTACTACTATGACTTATTCTGTTATTTAAAGAGTTAGAGGCTGGAGAGATGGCTCAGTGGTTAAGAGCACTGCTCTAGCAGAAGACGTGGGTTCAATTCCCAGGTCCTACATGGCAGCTCACAACCAATTGCAACCCCAGCTTTTGTGGGTCCAGTGCCTTCTTCTGGCCTGCTCAGACACTGTTCGCATGGAGTACACATACAGACAAGCAGACCTACATGCATAAACATAAATAAAGCCATCTTTTAAAAAGTAAATTAGAGAGCCTAGTTATTGAGTAAGCAGCTCAAAACAGCTCAGCCAACAGTGAGAGATGCCTCTGGAATTTACACATTAAACTCAGAAACATACTAAGCACCTGCCCTGCTGGTTGGTTCTGTTAATTTTTCTTTATTTGTTCTTCTCTCATATAATCCATCCCAATCTCAGCTTCCCCTCTGTCCAATTTTCCACATTCTTCCCCACCTCCCCTCTCCCTCAGACCCGTTCCACTCTCCAATTCTTTCCCTGCATAAAAAAGTAGGCCTCCCAAGGATACCAACTACACATAGGACAAACAGATACAATTGAAACCAGGCACAACCCTCACATGGATGAAGCATCTCAGGAGGAGGAAAGGGTTCCTAAAATCAGGCAAAAAGAGTCAGAGATGCTCCTTCTCCACTAGAAGTTCCCTGCAAAACACCAAGCCAACAACCATAACAGATGCAGAGAACCTAATGTAGATCCGTGTAGGTTCCGTGATTTCCACTTCAGTCTCAGTGAGCCCCAATGAACCCTGCTTAACAGATTCCACAGGCTTTGCTCTCCCAGTATCTTCAACCCATATGGCTCCCACAACTTCCCCTCCCCCTCTTCTGTGGGGGTCAGAGGGCCACATGAAATGTTACATTGTAAGAGAAGCAGAAGTGTTAGACGTTAGCAGCCACTGTGCTGTGTGACTGCAATGGCTCTCTTCTATGATGCATACACCTTTGGAAATGTTGATTGCTAATATAAAGTCTAATCTGTTCTCTAAGTTAACGCTGGTTATTTCTTTATATTGTGGAAGGCATCATGGGGATTTAGTGGCAATTTCGAAGACAATGAAGATGAAAATAAAGCACCTTTTAAAGGGGAAATGCTTCAGACAGCGATAAACAGGAAAACTGCATTGTCTATCTGGCCTCATATAGGACCACATTTTTTAGGACAAAAAACTGAATCAACCACTGTTCTTGCCAGAAGCCACATGCTAGCTTTTAGATAAGTAGTTTTTGTGAGGCTGTGCATTGCTCCAAGGGAAAAAAAATAAGAAGTGGTGTGTGTGTGTGTGTGTGTGTGTACAATATTTAGATTAAAAACAAGTTGGAAAGTATAGTATCCCAGTTGGTTACCCCTGAAACACAATTCACAAATATGAATAAATAATGTGCTGTGCAGCTCACATTGCCTGAAAATGACCAGCTGATGTTTAGTAGGAGTGTACTAGTTCATGTCTTAAAAATGGATGCCATTAAACATTTCAACTCTAGTATCTGGTGACATCTACTGTTAAGACTTCTTTATGGTCTGGCAACCATACCTCGGGGTATTTATCCTCCCCAAAAGTATTCATTAAGGGTCTTGAGGCTTCTTCCTGACCAGGTTTGGTGAAGCATCATTCACAACCACCAAGGTGGCTGAGATCATAGAAATGATCAGGGAAAATGAGATGATTGACAGGCATCACAGACAGATAGATAGATAGTTAGGTAAGAAGGTAGATGGCTTGGCAGACAATAGATACATAGATGCATAGATGCATAGATACAATGATAGTGTGTTGGTTATTTTGTTTGTTATTTATTTCACATAGGCTAGGCTCATTTAGGAAAAAGGAACGTCAATTGAGAAATGCCTGCATCAGATTGACCTAAGCAAGTCTGTGGTGGCGGCGGGCATATCCTTGATTATTGATGAATATAAGAAGACACAAACTAGTGTAGGCTGTGCCATCTCTGGCCTGGTGATTCTGGATGATATAAGAAGGCAGGCTGAACAAGCCACAAGGAACAAGCCAGTAAGTAATGTTCTATAGCCTCTGCTTCAGTTCTTGCTTATGGGTTCCTGTCCTGACTTCCCTCAGTGATGTGGACGTGTAACCCAAATAAACTCTCTCCTCCCCAGTTTGCTTTTGGTCGCGGTGTTTTATCCTAGCCATAGAAACCTCCTGAGCAGCAGGTTTATCTATCAACGTGGGCTAACGTCACTCATCAGTCAGTAATGAGCTCCATAACTTTCAGATTTATGAAATGGTCATATTTTGAAAACATGGAATCAATATGTACATTGAAAGTCTTGAATATGTGTCCTTTAAAACTTAGATGAGGTTGAGGCAATTATTGTTCATAGCCAGTGTGTTCCCAATGCCCTTTAGGTAAACAATTTTTCTCACAGCACAACAATTGTTAAGGACTGGGCTCTGATTGCAGCTCAAAGATATGCAAGACCTTGTGTTGATTCCCAGTACCAACAAAACCAAACCAAACCCAGGACTGTCATGGGAAACTTTACTGACATTGACATGTTTTTAAGCATAGGGTTGAAGTCATGCTCAGAGCAACAGTTCAGATTTGGCCTGGCTCCAGAATTAAAGGGCCACAGGGACAAGATTTCCTTTTGCTTCTTCACTGCCAAATCTTTTACATGCAGAGTAGCCTGTGAAACGCAAATGTTTGTGATTGATTAACCTGCCTTCCTGGTTAATAATCTCTAATACATTAGACTCCCACTGCCATACAAGAAATGCTGTATCATTAATAAAACTCACTGAGATGCTAGAAGAAAGGTTTGTGCAGATTCTAGCTGCATCCCTTGCATGGACAGACAAGGACAGATTAAGAAAAAAAGCAGCCCCGGAGAAATCTGCACTGCTGCCTTCTGCCGGCATACACATGACAAATCCTGAGCCACCCACACAGGCTTAATGATGTGAGTAACCAGATGCCCATTGAAGCCACATCTCAGGTTTCTGCTGTAGCTCAGAAGGTGCCAGACATGTGAGAGCCCCTCCTGCTGAGGCAGAGTCACTGCGCATGGTCACCATTACTGTGATCTAATGCCACCCCTAATAAGGATTTCCTTCCGTATGAAATCCCCTTCTTATGTGCCTCCCCCCTAGCCCTCTCATCCCAAACTACTTTACTAAGTCATTAGTGATGGCCAGGGACAGGAAACTGAGGTTGCATAGCAATGTTGACAGTTTACATGTAGGCCCTGGGAAATAACTGTGCTATGGATAAGAGTGTGTCTCAGAATTTCCAAAGAAATACATGAAATCCACTTATGTGCATTTACTAAGTGTTTGTGTATGTATCCCAAATATATACTCATTATTATAAATAAACAAGTGTATGATATTATGTATTTATAGTGTGAATATATGTATATATTTACATATATGTGTGTGTATGTATAACTAAAAGCTAAAGTCATTAGAGAGTTAATAGGGATGGGAGGAAGATAAAGAGTCAGGAATAGGGAATAATCAGAATAGATTATATACATCTATAAAACTGCCAAATGGCAAACTTAATCAACAAAAAATGAGCATTTTAAAATCCACATAAAAATTCTCAGTATGAAAAGAAGTGCTACACGTCTAAAGGAGACACATGAGTTACAGCCACAGGGTCACTGATAAAGCCATTCGTTGACTCATTATATGAATCTAGCAAAAAATGTAAAACCATTTCTTGTGAAGATAGATATGTCTCCATATCTACAAAGATGGGGAAAAGGCTAAGAACAAATGATGGAGAAGCAGATTTTATATATATTATGTGTGTGTTATATGTTACATGTTATATGCTGCATGCTTATGCTGTATGCTGTATGATATATGATATATATGCTATATATCATATGTATTATATATTACATTACATTATATGTAATTACATTATATGCATTATATGTTACATGCTGCATGCTTACTCAGGATGCTGCATGATATATGCTATATGTGCTATATGCTATATATGTATATGTATGTATGTGTGTGTATATATATATATATATATGTGTGTGTGTGTGTGTGTGTGTGTGTGTATACCAAATTTGAAATCCGGCTGAAGACTAGGTAAAATAAACAGAAGGGTAACTTTCCACATCCTTAGCCAACATGGAAATGCAAATTAAAGCAATGAATCCCCTAGAATGGCCCAAATCCAGTACACTGTCATATCAAACATGAACAAGAAGCCACAGCCCCAGGACTCCTATTTGTTGCTCTTGGGCTACTGAGTGATTCAACCAATTAAAAGAATAGCTTGATCGTAAATACAGTCTTGCTATGTGATTAAGAGGCCTGGCTGTCTGGTATTTTCTCAAAGGAGCTGATAATCTTACATGTACAAAAAAAAAAAAAATCCCTGCATCTGAACACTCTAGTTAGCTTCCCTTAAAGTTGACCACAATTAGCAGAAATCAGAAGGCCTACAGGGAATGACTGCATAAATAAATAGGGCTATATTTCTATGCTTGAATATTAATGTTGCAAAGAAATGAGCTACCAAGGCCTAGATGGCATTTGGAAGAAACTTAGACACTTGGCTATTACAGGAAAGAGACCACCTGAAAAGGTTACTTAGTGTGTGATTTTTATGAATGATATTCCATAGAATGAAAATTAGAAGGTGGCTAGTTGTTAGGAGTTTGGAGCTTGGTGGAAAATGAGCAAGTATAACAAGAGGTGTTCAAAGCACTAAATTGCTTCTGCTTGACAGAGTGTAGGTGGACATATGCCATTAGACACTTATGAAGCATGTAAGTCAAGGTATAAACTCCACTGTACATGCCAGATGGTGGGGACAGTGTTCATCGATTCTAAGGAAACATCCTCTGGTGTGATGTATCAATAAGGTGGAAAGCTCGCTGCTATATCTTTCCTCTTTTTGACGCCTCTGATCTCTGTGAAATAGTAGCTTTTTTGTGAAATATCTGGACTTTCTCCATTTTTCTGTGAACCTCAAGTTGTTCTGAAATTCATCTCTTAAACATAAATTATTGGTGGGAGGGGCAAGAGAGATGGCTCATTGGCAAAGAACACTGACTCCTATTCCAGAGAACCTGAGTTTGACCCTCAGAACCCACATGGTGACTCACGGCCATCCATAATTCCAATTCTAGTGCAGCTCGTGCTCTCTTTGGCCTCTGCATGCATGCAGTAGGCAGACATGCACGAAGGCAAATACTCATGCATAAAATAAAATGAATAAATGAAATATTTTAATTTATTTTTAGGATTTAGAGATAGCTTGCCTTGCAAGGAAGAGGACTTGAGTTTAATTCCCAGTGCCCATGCTAAAACAAACAACCCAGTCGTCACTGTATCATGCAGGGTCCAGCGCCTGAGAAATAATATCTGGGATTGTGTTCTAGCTTTGACATATGTATACACATGTGTGCACACACGTGCACACACATGTGCACACATATGAACATATGTGCACACTCACATTTGCACACATACAGAGGTATACACATATGAACATTTGTGCAGACTCATGTCTACACATGTACACAGGTACACCTGCATATGAACATATATATGCATACTCACATTACACACATTTACACAAGTATATACATAAACATATGTGAACATTCAAGTATATACATACAGAGGTATGCACACAAGAACACATGTGCACATTTATGTGTACACATGTACATAGGTACATACAGAAGAACATATGTGCACACTCATGTTCACACACATACAGATATACACACAGATACACATACATGAACATATGTACACATGTATACATGCACACACATGAACATATATGTACATTCATATATACACACATACACAGGTATACACATGAACATATGTATGCACTCATGTGTACAGTTGTACACAGGTACACACTTGATCATATGTACAAACTAATGTCTACACACACACATGTACACACATGAACACATGTACACACTCCCATGTACACACACATACACAGGTACACACACATGAACATACATGTGTACTCACATGTGCACACATGCACAGGTATACACACATAAACATGTGCACACTCACATGTACATACACACATATACAGGTACATACATGTACATGCATTCTTACCATAATTTGTGAATAAACTTCTCAGTTTTGCATCAGCCTCTTGCTGTAGTTCCCACATGACTGCTCTTTCTCCAGCTGAAAATTTCCAAATTTCATTTACTTCAGGAAAGACTTTAGCTGTAAAGATAACTCAAGACTTGACAGACAGAAATTGTACAAGATCGAATTACAGAGTCAGAGCGTCCACCTTCATAAGCTCCATGGGACTCCACTTGGCTGTAAATTTTTTTTCTAAGTAAAATGAGATGTTCTTTGTTCTTTAAAGTCCAGCAGATGATACTTGCATTTCTTACTAAAACTTTCCAAATTAGTTCAGAAAAGATGATAGACACAGGGAAAAAAATCATAAAAATCGTATCTATCAGCAGTTTTGGTAAAAAGCTACCATTAAGGAAAAAATGTAAATTACAGAAATGAGGTCACCACTTAATTGATACAAATTGCAGCCACCTGCTTATTCCGTCTCTGGGAGAAAGAAGTTTACGGGTACAATACAGTAATTTCTTTTAGAAAAGGAAATGTTACGATCCAAACCCATTGCTTAAGCTTTGATTCAAGTCTGCCATGCACAGTCCACCCACCCAGCAGACATCTGTGCCTGACTTGGGAGTCAATAGAATACAGAAAGCTCATTTTAAATGACTTCATATTCCTGAGTTTTGGAGGGCCTGAAAAAAATCTGTGAGATTGACTGATTATAGCTTTCCTAAAGACAGGCTCGTCCGAAGGTCTTAGAGTGACTCTGAAAAGCTATGTAATTGCCTGGCAGATAAAGGTGCTTGCCACACATGACAACCTAAGTCTGACATCCTAAGTTTGATGCCTAGAACCTGCATGATGGAAGGAGAGAGCCAACCTCCACAAGCTGTCACCTGACCTTCATATGTGTGCTGTGCGATAAGCATCCCACTCTAAATACATTTTTAAAAATTGTATCTAAGTACTTTTAAAAAAATGGGGCTGGAGAGATAGATGGCTGAGCAGTTAAGAACATTGGCTGCTTTTCCAGAAGACCTGGGTTTAGCTCACAGCCATCTGTAACTCCAGTTCTAGGGGATCCGAGACCTTTTCCTAGCCTCTGCACAAGCCAGGCACACCCATGGCACACAGAAATCCATGAGGAGAAAACACCATAAAATGGAACCAATTGCCAAGGGTTGGAAGAAGGCAACTGTTAGATTACAGAACCTCTAACTGCATCTGAATAAGGACAATTGGCATGCATAAATCAAGGTTTTTCTATGGACCTGCTATGTCATGCCCATGAAAAAGATGGAGGGTGGGGATGAACACTGGGCAAAGCTTCTTTTGGGCATACGGGAGGAGTTGCTGCCAATGCTATAGGGAAGGTTTGAGGTCTTGGTTCCATCTAGCTCCTAGTCAGGGAAAATTGTTTCTGTATGTCTGAGACACCATTCACTCTAGGAAAGAATGTCAGATAATTCTGTTACTCCACGGAAAATTACTGTTGTTGGCTCAAAAAGTAAGTAAGATAATTCTAATGTATTCAGGCCACTCATAATTAGTGTCTACATCTGGCAGTAGTCCTGCTGCAAAAGTTACACCTTTGAAGGAAGGATGACAAATCCCTCCTCGAAGCTCATAGATCAGATACAGATACTAGATGCAGAAAATCCATGATCTGGCTCCCCAGAGCCACGAATATAAAGACTGAACCAGAGCAATACAGAGTTCCCAATGTGTTCTGCCCAAGCACACACATGTGCCACCACCTCTAACAGCTCATCAAACTAAGTATCAAACCACTAGCAAAACCCAAGCTGGGTCACAAAGGCTGAAGACATCCTTAGGATGCCATAAGCATTAGATGTCTCTGAGGGATGATGCTGAGGCTTATAGAAGGAAACCATGGTGACAGCACAACCCAGACTCAGTTCAGTTTCTCACTACAGTGATCCACCTCCTCCTGTTGTCTGTCATGCCCAAGAGAAAAGGTCTACCTGTATCCAGCATCATGTGTGCTCTTCTTCTTCTTCTTCTTCTTCTTCTTCTTCTTCTTCTTCTTCTTCTTCTTCTTCTTCTTCTTCTTCTTCTTCTTCTTCTTCTTCTTCTTCTTCTTCTTCTCCTTCTCCTTCTCCTTCTCCTTCTCCTTCTCCGTCTTCTTCTTCTTCTTCTTCTTCTTCTTCTTCTTCTTCTTCTTCTTCTTCTTCTTCTTCTTCTTCTTCTTCTTCTTCTTCCTCTTCCTCTTCCTCTTCCTCCTCCTCCTTCTTTTCCTCCTCCTCCTCCTTCTCCTCCTCCTTCTTCTTTTCTTCTTTCTCAGTCTCTTACCAATCATGTTTATTGAGTGTATTCAGGAACAAAGTGAAAAACATAAATTTTAAAAGTCAAGAGGAGACAACTGGGTCTAGAATCAAACAGCCAGCAAGGGCAACTTAGAAACACAGCAACTGGCCATCAGTCCCAACAGTGTCTCGGTGATCATCTCTTCTCAGACAGGCAGTTTTCAATGACTTCATTTGTTCCTTGTCTTTCTTACTCTGCTCCCTCCCACCTCCTCTAATCCCCTGTCCTCCCCTGTCTACCACCCCATCCCTATCCCCTGTCCCCTGTCCCCTATCCCCCCTTCTATGGCATCACTCCCCCCGACCCCTGACAGCTGCACTCCACCTTTTGTGTTACCTGGCACAGTAGTGGCTGTTTTCTTTTCCAGCCCAAAAGTGAGTAGGCAAAGTTAACCCCAAGGCAGGAGAGTGGAAACTTTTTGTTCACAAGTTCCCATGGTAAGCATCCCCAACTGACTTTTCTGCTCCTTCTAATACTGTATAGTGACTCTGGTCTCACCCTCCTGACTCTTCAGTCTTCCTTTCTGGTTCTATTTGACACATGGAATTAAACAACAACAACAAAAATGAACCAAGAACCCTAGGTCTGCCAGCTCCTATTTATCGTTTTGCAATGCAAAATAACCCCCTGGTTCTCAAGGAAAAGCTGAACCACACTTCAGATTCTCTGACCCTAGAAATGTCCATCAAAAAGACTTTCACCCTCTCAGTTTTTAACTGCTATTCTCTTCTTCTTTTTCCATAATTTATCATAATAGAGAGTGAAAATAAAACATTAAACTATTCATCATTTAATATTTAAATGTGGTATGCTGACTGTTCTTAATGATAAAATTAAATTAGTGACATCTATTATACTTCTGTAGGGATATAACTCAAATTTAATTTAATTTCTACTTGGGAAGCTTATGAGTCTCCCTTCATGTCTACAAGATGGAGAGAAACTTTTCTACAGTTCATCATTTCTTACTCTTGCAAAAAGATTTCACTTACAATTAACCATCAACCAAATGAGTTATTGATAAGAATTCTGTATTATCTCTGTTTGGATTGAGTCAGAGCTTCATGAACAAACCTGTGTTGACTGAAAAGACCTAAATAAGGTCAGCATCTGGCAGCCACCAGGAGCCCGCCGAATGTTTCATTAACATAAGATCAATATAATTTAGCTTCATTGCCACACACAATTGGAGATCATGCCACTTTCCTGATACGGCTTTTGTCAGCAAAATTTGTCATCATACAACATGCATATTGCTTAAGGAATTGACAAGAAACCCAAAATATTGGCTAGCATCAGATGGTTATTGCTGAATAATAAAATGCGATTTTAAAGATGACTTCAACGTTACACACGAATGATAGCCCTGTAATTGTTACAGAGAAATGATCTCAGAATTGAAGTGATTCAGAGAATCTTCAGTTATAGTTCACTTCGTCTCACTTCCAACCCTCTTAAACTGAAGTTTGCATTTTCTTTGGGGTAATGTTTAACACACCGGAGAGTTGAACGATAGCATATAAGATGCTTGAGTGTTTAACCATCTGAAGCATAGGAAAGAAACAGTGTGGGGCTCTGGGTATCAATTCAGCAGAGTCAGAGGCTCAGTAATTTAGCTTTGGGCTAAGTAGCCACAGTTTTACACTACTCAGGTGGGAACTTGAGCAAAGGTCCTTCCGCATGGTGCACATGGTGGTATGAGAGAACCAACCCCAGCTGTCCTTCACATGTGTATGACATGTGTGTCACCCAAATGAAATAAACTTAAATAAATGTTACAAACACATAAAGAAACCTCCAAACTGATTTCCAAATTAACCACAGCAATTTCCATTCCCACCAAGGGTAAGAAAGAAGGGTTAAAAAGTGAGCAGCTTTTGGCCTACAGGATGCTCTTTACCATGATTCCACCATGCTGGCACTACCTCTATCTTAGATGTCTAATCCCCAGATCTACACAAAAATAAGCTTCTGAAATTTCTGTGAATTTTTAAAAATAACTGCATAACCTATTTCAGACAATGGTCTGACAAGCCAACACAGAATGAATTAATCATCTGAGTGGCAGATGCGTATGGAGAACCCTGGACACGTGAATGCACCAAGATATGTCATCAGAACTTAAGAGCTGACACAGGTCTATTAACATTTTGATGTGGATTGTCCCTTGCAGATTAATGTCCTAGAGTACTTGGTCCCCAGATGGCACTGTTTCTTGGGAGGTTGTGGAACCTTCAGGAGGTGGATCCCAGATGAAGAAGGTGGGTCAGAGCTTGGGGGCAGAGCTTGAGGAATCCGTCTCCTCCCTGCTTCTTGGCCAGCTAAGATGTGAGCAGCTTCTGCATACAAAAATGCCAGGGAGCTCCTTGCCATCATGATATTTTAAGCCTGATGGACCAACTGCCACCAAACCTTGAGCCAATATAAACCCTTCTCCCCTAAAGTTTGTTATGGGCAGGTATTTGGTGAAGACAATGAGAAGAGTAACTACTATGGTATCACATCTGCTTTGCTGGAATCTCAGCTGAGAACAGTTGTTTATTTTACTTCACATTCCTCCATGAATGTGACTATTAATCGGGCTTAACGAGCATCCATGGAGGTTCACAGCCGGACAGGACCAAACTTAACCACACAGGATACTCTAGGATGTGGGAGAGAGGGTGGGTGGAGATAGATAGATGATAGGTAAATACATAGAGATGTAGATAGATACAGATAGATAGATGATAGATAGAGATATAGAGATAGATAGATAGATAGATAGATAGATAACGATAGATAGATAAATGCATGGATACATAGTTAGATGCATAGCTACATAGATGCATACATTGATAGATGATAGACTGACAAAGAAAATAAATCAGGGACAACCTGTTGACAGAATGTGCCTGCTTAATTGTGTGTGTGTGTGTGTGTGTGTGTGTGTATGTGTGTGTGTGTGTATGTGTGTGTGTGTATGTGTGTGTATGTGTGTGTGTGTATGTGTGTGTGTGTGTGTGTGAGAGAGAGAGAGAGAGAGGAGAGAGAGAGAGAGAGAGAGAGAGAGAGAGAGAGAGAGAGAGAGAGAGAGTTGTCAGAGGACAACTCAGGGACTTGGGGAAGTCAGATCTGTCCTTCCACTACATGGAACCTGAGGATTGAACTCAGACCATCGGGCTCAGTGGCAAATGCCTGTACCTGCTGAGCCATCTCTCTGGCCCCTCCTTGCAGCTCTTGATCAAATCAGGAGGCAGATGATGGTCTCTGCAAACAGTTGGTGAGGTTGACCTGTGATTGATCTTTGTGCTTTGTTCCATCCTGGGAGTTGGTACCACATTAAGAAGCAGCTTGTGCCAGAACTCACACACCCTTCTTCTTAACAACTGGAATCACTTATCTTTGTTGTTAATACCACACACTCTCTACCTAACCAAGTGTGAAAGAGAAAATCATTATGGTGTCTCCTGATTGTTGTCAGATCCTATTTTATTTAACAGCAACACATTTCCATGAATGATTTAATACAAGGAGACATTTAAAATATGCATGTGTTTAGAAATCCAATTATTCAGATGAAAAACTCTAACTTATCATGACTTCATTTTCTCCTTGACTACGTGCTTTGCATTTGTGGGTCCCCAAAGGCAATTTTTGTATCCGACACAGATAGAATGCTTTTCTTTAAAAATTCACATATGTTAAAAATGTCATTCTGAGGAAATGTGGGTAATTGGTTTAAGCCTCAGTGAAAGATTTAACCAAGTCTTGACATCAAATTTGGCTTACATTCCTTTTGAAGACATGGTTAACTTCTGTTTAGAACACATCAACATTTTACTGAATGTATGCTTTATGACAGGTCATGTAGGACATGGCAGTGTAAGCCCAGGTGAGAAACCAGCTTTCATTCAGTTTCTGTCCCAGTGGGAAACGCATGCAATGAGCAGGCAAGTCATCATGGAGAGCAGGGTAGATTTCACTAGAAAGTTCTGGCAAAGTTGAAACATGAGACGTGACAGTATCAAGTGGGCTGAGCAAAGGGAACAGAGGAGTCTTCAGGCAGAACAATAGACACAACTAATGTGGTCAGTCCCACAACCAAATAACTCCTATCCTCTTGTCCCTTGGATCACATGCTATACTGCTCATTGAGGCTGTGGCTTGACCTCTGCACAATTAAAGCTGACCACCATAATAAATAATTGATAGATCCATTGAGAGGTAGATATACAGATTTGTGGAGGTCTCTGAAACCAGACTACCAAGGCCAGCAGCATAATGATCCATGGGAGATAAGAAGGCATTTGCATTCCAACAGGACTCAGTAGCTGGTGCTAGAGAGTCTGATCTCCAGTAGTTTAATTTAGGCATATTTAAGCACAACACAATTTGCATGAGAAAATCCCATGTGAGAATAAACTCAGTCCCATGCACACAACAATGCTTAAGACATGAAGACATCAGACTCTTTGTACAGTACAAGTGGCATCTTTCAAAAAGGTAAATTCTATAGATTAACTGATAATATTAGATTAACTGATAAAACAAGATAAACAAGTTCATGATAAGGGTCTGGGGAAGGATTGCACTATAGATTGACCAAGACAAACAAGTTCAAGATAAAAGTATGGGGGAGGATCTAATGTAATCAGGACACACAGCTAGCACACCAGGTTATTAAACACATCCATTCTGAGCCTTCAGTCCCTTGAAGAGACAACCCTATGTGTTTAACATTCCTGATTTTCTGTGAAAATGAGGACCTACTCCTACAGAAATGTGTGTGTGCACATATGTGTATATATATGCATATATGTGTATATATACACATGTATATATACATGTATATTTATATATGTGTGTGTATGTGAGTAGGCATATATGTGTATATGCATGTATATACATACATATATGTATGTATATGTATATACATATATACACTTATACACATAAACATACATACACACAAATACACACATACACACATATATGTATGTACAAACACACACACACACATATGCTTATGGGGCAGATGATGGAAAAATTTGAAGCAACCATTTCTTTTTCATATATATTTTTTTTATTTTCTATATTCTTTGTTTACATTCCAAATGATTTCCCCTTTCCCAGTTCCCCCCTCCCCATATGTCCCATAGACCTTCTTCTCTCCACCCATTCTCCAATCCCTCTCTCCTTTTTCTCTGTCCTGATACTCCCCTCCAATGCTAGATCAAGCCTTTCCAGGATCAGGACCCTCTCCTTACTTCTTCATGGGAGTCATTTGTTATGCTAATTGTGCCTTGGGTATTCAGAGCTTCTGGGCTAATTAATATCCACTTATCAGAGATTGCATTCCATGTGTATTCTTTTGTGATTGGGTCATCTCACTTAGGATGATATTTTCCAAATCCAACCATTTGCCCAAAAATTTCATGAATTCATTGTTTTTAATTGCTGAGTAGTATTCCATTGTGTAAAAAATACCACATTTTCTGTATCCATTCCTCCATTGAGGGACATCTGGGTTCTTTCCAGACTATGGCTATTATAAATAGGCTGCTATGAACATAATGGAGCATGTGTCTTTATTGCATGCCGGGGAATCGTTTGGGTATATGCCCAGGAGAGGTATAGCAGGGTCCTCTGGAAGCGTCATGTCCAGTTTTCTGAGGAACTGCCAGACTGATTTCCAAAGTGGTTGTACCATCTTACAACCCCACCAGCAATGGAGGAGTGTTCCTCTTTCTCCACATCCTCAACAACACCTGCTGTCTCCTGACTTTTTGATCTTAGCCATTCTGACTGGTGTAAGGTGAAATCTCAGGGTTGTTTTGAAGCAACCATTTCAAGATAGAATTTCTTCTTCCTCAGTGAACTCCAAGCTCCTATTTCTGAATCTCACTTCTTTTTTATATATATTTTTATTTTCTATAGTCTTTGTTTACAATCCAAAAGCTTTCCCCTTTCCCAGTTCCCCCCTCCCCATATGTCCCATAAGTCCTCTTCTCTCCATCCATTCTCCTATCTTTCCCCCTCCCTTTTCTCTGTCCTGGTACTCCCCTACAATGCTGGATCAAGCCTTTCCTGGATTAAGGCCCTCTTCTTCCTTCTTCATGGGAATCATTTGATATGTTAATTGTATCTTCAGTATTCAGAG
Source organism: Apodemus sylvaticus (assembly GCF_947179515.1). Classification (NCBI taxonomy): domain Eukaryota; kingdom Metazoa; phylum Chordata; class Mammalia; order Rodentia; family Muridae; genus Apodemus; species Apodemus sylvaticus. The sequence continues at coordinate 42,709,851 of NC_067493.1, read as the reverse complement.
TTTCAGGGCTAATTAATATCCACTTATCAATGATTGCATTCCATATGTATTCTTTTGTGATTGTGTTTTACCTCACTCACTTCTGAAGATCATCCATGATCTCATTTTCTTTCTTAAGGTTCTGAGTCTAGCATGATGATGATCCTTGGCTCAATTGATGAGACAGAGAACAGCAGCATCCCTAGTACATACACCTCATGTGGCTCTCCCAGCTGGAGAGGTCATGTGAGGAAGCCCCTGACAATGAAGTTGGCATGTTAAGGTGGTATTTCTGAGTCTGCCTTCATTCTCCTGTCTTACATATCTTATACTAGAAAATTAAAAAAAAAAAAAAGAGACAGCAAAGGCATGAGCAAGATCAACCTAGCTACCAGATGAACCACACTCTCATGACAGTGAATTCAGATCCTTGTACTTGTGCATGTGGCTCCCAAGATAGCTATAGCTCTTTGAATATAAGTCTATTACCCTTGTTTGCCATAAACATGCCACTATGGGATGCCCATCATATAGACAAGCAGACATATACAAATATATGCTCTCAGAGACAGAATCTCATCATTCCTACGTCACATCAAATGTAGAAGCCTCACACCCACTGGACTTCAGAAAATGCTATTTGAATTTAAAATAAGATGAAAAGCTGTGTATGTATTCATGGGTAGAAACTCGCCCCAAGGGGAAAAAAATACCCATGTTCTTTCTTCCTGGTCCATGGCCTCCTGACCCTGTAGACTTATTTGCGATTGATGAATATTTATGAAAACTGCCACTTGAATTAAAATATAAATGTTCCAAGCTAAATTAATTGAGTGCGAAAAAGAGAAGACTCGTCTCCCTTCCAGAAGGCAATAAATGAGGGGCAGAGGTTGTCTTTGTTCAGGGTATAGAAAATAAATCACATTACAGTTGAGGGGGATACAACTTGAGAGGATTTTAAAACCATCTGCCTCTGAAGATGCATATCCCAATTTCCTACCCCAAATCATGAGAGAGAGAGCATGACTAGGTTGGAGTTTGCCATCCATCTGAAAGTCAAAGGGCCATACAGCGGGCACAGGGAACCACTGTGAAACCCAGGAGGCATTGAAAGTTCAGTCCCTTGACTCTCAGCGTCTCACTCTGCAGGAGGGGATGCAATCTCAGCAGGCTTAGCCACTGTAAGTGACTTCTGAAAGAGGCACTGCTTTTAGTGAAGTGGATGGGAAATGTCCACATTGGCATATACAGAAAAGGGCAAGGTGAGTCTCAAAATGAGAGGTTTACCCCTGGTGGCATGAAGTCTATTTTTAAAATTGAGTAACACGGCCTGGGAACTAGCTTCGTTGTAAAGATTTTTGCTTTGCACAGGGACCTGAATTTGGTCTCTAGAAGCCACATAAAGCAAGCCAGTCACTGTAACACGTTCTTGTAATTCCAGCTTTAACAGGCAGTGACAGGGGACAGTTGGGAGTTCATTGGCTCCGTCTGTTCTAGGCTAGTAAGAGACCCTGTTGCAAAAAGCAAAGAGAACAGCACCTGACCAATGACACCTGAGGTTGACCTCTGACTTCCACATGCACACAGTGTTATGTGCACACACACAAAAATGAAAAACATCATTGTAAAATCAATTGGATTAAAATGATTAACAGGCTGGAGAGATGGCCCAGTGGTTAAGAACACTGACTGTCCTTACAGGTGACCTCTGTTTAATTCTCAGTACCTAAATGATGGCTCATAACCCTCTGTAAAACCAGGTTCAAGGGATCTGACACCTTTTATGGTTTCTACAGGCAATGCCATGGATGTTTGTCCATGTACAGACACATAAATTAAAAATAAAATAATTTGGTAGAGGATGCTCTGTCCTTAATTATACCAACATGCAAGTCTCATACTCTAGGTAAAGTTTCAGTAGGTAAATTGGCAAAGTAGCCAACCATCTTCAGTACTGAGGGCAGGAGCCCAGTGCAGTGTTCACTGACCCTATACATATTTTGGAAATGTCGGGCTCCTTATTAAAAAACTAGATCCATGCCTTTTAAACTACTCATGTAGAACATGTGCCACAGACAGTGATGGTAATTTTGCAGCTGCTTTGTGACCTGAAGACCCAGAAGATATCTGTAGAAGCCTTGGCAGATTGCAAATGTTGCTGACTTCAGCAGAGTCAAGAGCACACACAGCAGATTTCCCAGAATGCATTCCTCCACGGGCCTCAAGACAGCGCACATTCACTGTACCTGCTCTAATTATCACCTCCTAATGATGTCTTTAGTGTATTCCTGCCGCGTAGACTCAAGATCTATTCCTGAAGATGAGTTAGTCTCTATGATGGGAGAAAAGAATGTTTATTTTTATGCAAAATGGAAGCAGACTTTATTAAGACAAGGTTCAGAAAAGTGAGGAATTAAGGAAAACTGGGAAACTCCTAAAAGTGGGTTCCTGGTGAGCAGAGTACCAATAGGAGAACTTTTGTCAGGATCTCACCAGGTAGGCAGCTGAGAAAGCCTGATGCTTTCCAGTCCAGAGTTTGACACTGTGACAAAACAGTCCAACCAAAATCAACGTGGGAAGGAAAGGGTTAATTTCAGCTTACAGCTCACAGTGGGCCATTGAAGGAAGTCAGGGCAGGCATCTGGAGGTAGGAGCTCAACTAAAAGTCATGGAGGAATGCTGCTTACTGGCTTGTTCCTTATGGCTTACTCTGCTTTCTAATAGAATCCAGGAGCACTGCCCAGGGATGGCACCACCCACAGTAGATGGGGCCCTAACACATCAATCACACATCAAGAAAATGCCCTACTGTTGTGTCCACAGACCCATCTGTTGGAGATTATTTTTCAGTTGAGATTTCACTTCCCAAATGACCGTGGTTTGTTTATAGGTCAAATTGACAACAACAATCTAGCCAGTGCTTCTATGCTGTCCTTGAACTTGGTCGAGTGTGTACCACTGCCATGTTGGACGGAAGGAGGCTTATCCATCTGTTTTATCACTGTATCTAAGCATGGAATTGATGATGGCTTTCTCACTCTGTGAGACAGATGACAGGCTGGCTCCTGACTGTGGTGAGCATGCCCTGCATTGCTGCCTCTGCTATTCATCAGGAGCATGTCGGAGCATGGTAGATCCAAGGTCCTTTACACACGCACACCCGGTTCATGTTAAAGTAAAACATATTTTTTAATTGAAAGACTTTGATTTTTTTAAAAACATAAACAGAACTTGTGTAGTTACTTGTAGGGTAACTACAGGAAACAGCCTATTCCAAAGGGGTGAATGCAGAAATGTTAATGGCAAGATGATAGATAATGGTGTTGCCAGGGTAACAGGAATCAAAAGGAAGGCTGGGGTGGTGCTTGAGGCAGATATCTCACTTAGTAAAGCTCCTGCAGTATGGGCATGATCAAACGGAGTCCAAACCTCAGAATTCATCTGAAGAAGCCAAGCATAGTGAGTGCACTTATAATCCCAGCCCTGGGAGCCAGAACAGGAGAAGCTCTGAGGCTTTCTAGCTGGCCAGCCTAGCCTACTCAATGAGCCTCTGACCAGTGAGACCCTGCTCACAATAAAAGGTGGAAGTCCTGGGAACAACATCTGAGATTGCCCTGTGGCAATCACACACACACACACACACACACACACACACACACATGCTCACATATACACACAAAGAAAAGACTATGAGGCACCAAGGTACAGCAATAAGTGCAAGCCCTTACCGAATCTCATCCTGGAGAGGAATGGGAAATGGGGTTCTTCTGGAAGCTGGAGAGACTGAACAAAATTGCCGTCTTGTACTAGAGTAGCTGTTCCTAACCTATGGGTCATATGACCCCTTTGGGAATCAAAGGACCCTTTCCTAGGGGTTTCCTAAGACCATCAGAAAGAAAAAAAAAGATATTTACATTACAATTCATAACAGTAGCAAAATTACTGTTATGAAATAGTCATAAAAATAATGTTATGGTTGGGCATCTCCACAACATAAGGAGCTGTATTAAAGGGTTGCCGCATTAGAAAGGTTGAGAACCACTGCTCTCCAGAGACACAGACAGTGCCGGGAGGGTATGCATGGGGAGAGAAACTGGAGACTAGAAACCTGCACCTCCCTGCAGTCCTACTCTCAGATTCCCTGAGGGTAACCTGTCTTCTGCACATGATGAACGAGACAGCTCTAGCTGAATACATTTGTCTCACAGGCACAGGACCAGATAGATGTAGGATGTATCTAGAAGGACCAACAGAAACACATCCATCAGAAACTCCAACTCCAACCAATGTGTTTTAGAATGCACTTGCTTTTCCTAAGACAAACTACACATCCTCCTTTTTTATTTAATGCCCAGAGTGTGTTCTCAGACCTTCCCAGGCCATATGTAGAAGACAACGGAAATGGGCGCAAGAATACCAGAAAAGGGGACAAGTGGCAGAACTAAGCAGGCATGATGGAGTTCACATGAAACATGATGGCATGAGCTCAGCGATTTGGAAATTGGGGCGTGGGGTCTTAATCCATGGGCAGATTAGCATAAGGACTACTGGTAGACCTGGGGTTTCTGTGACTTTAGTAATCCATAAGCAGAATTATGCTTTTCCTGCACAGATCATTTTAAAGCAGATGGTCTTTTAGTGAACAGGATTGCCAACTTAAAGAGTATTGGCGACTGACAAAGTCACACAAGGCTTCGTTGCTCAGAATGAATTACCATTAAGACAGTGTAAAGAGGATTCTTTTTGGTCCTATCTCCAGCTGCCCTATCTACCTCTAGTCTCTCTTCTCTATGTGGAGTCTGCCCTACCTGGGCTTTACCTCACGGAACTATGACAGCTCCCAGACACTCCCATGGCATACAGTGTTCTTTGTGCTATGTTCTCAGTAGTCCTGGAGCACATAGCATACATTTCTGTCTAAGGTGTATCACATGTTACCTTAGTGCCCACTGGTAAGTTTCTTCCTTGACTCTTAAGCCTACCATCTGATAAATGGGTATAAGTTTAGTACCTGACTATGGGTTTGCTGTGGAGGACATATTACATGCAAAATGCTGTTGTAAAAAAAAATCTTTGTGCATGGGGCTGGAGAGATAAATCAGTGCTTAAGAGCACTAGCCGCTCTTGTAGAGGACTTGGGCTCTATTCCCAGTACCCCAGGGCAGCCTACAACCATCTGTCACTCCAGCTGCTGGGCATGTGACAGTTTCTTCTCTCCTCCATGGGTACTTCATATACATGATGCACAGACACATATGCAGGCAAAACACCCACACACATATAATAAAAATAAATAGACTTTTTTAAAAGTTTTTGCACGGACTGAGAACTTCCCTCCATAAGCAGAGAGCAACCTTAGATGGAACAAGAGACTGAGACTGACAGGTTTGTGGGTCGTCATGCATTTACCACAATGCGTAGTCTTCACTGATAGTGACCAGCAAGCTTGCATACCCCAAAGGCAGGGAGACTCACTGATGTCATGTTCACCCATCCATCTGGTTGCTTCCTTAATCTTTTTACTCTCCTCAATTGGATTGTTGGGTTCCCTACACTCTAGTCACCACTGACAGGAGAGGGAGGCTGCTCTGGCAGTTCCCACAGCTGCACTGGGTTCCCTCCAGTCCCTATACTGTATACCCTCTGTCCTGAACCTGGCACACATTTTCATGACAAATGCCAAGGCCACGGTTTGCTAGCTTATATGTCAGTAATCACTGTTTTGAAAACTTCTGGTTAACTCTCTAGTTTTCTCCACCTCATTCAAATTTTATAGCAGTAATCACTATTTTTAAACCTTTTGGCAAACTCAACTCTCTAGTTTTCTCTACCTTATTCAAATTCCATTTTGTTTTACTCCTTTTCCTATTTGCATGCTCTCTCTCTCTCTCTCTCTCTCTCTCTCTCTCTCTCTCTCTCTCTCTCTCCACACACACACACACACGCACACACACACACACACACATACACACACTATACGCATCTCTTTCAATCAGCCTTTTCACCAAAGATCCAAACAGAAGACACTGGCCAAGCTCCCAGAGGAAATGCTTAGCCATGCTTTGCCTCCAGACTCACACAAGAACACAGAGAGAAACATTTGCATTTTCTTTGAATTATTTTCCTGAATCTGAGAATCTGACAGGTTTTCAGTGATCACTGCATCTTGATAAAGGAGACAAACCTGTCCAGTGACCCGGAAGTACCTGCAACTGGGTACTCTACTGACCCAGAAGTATCCACAGCTGGGCGCTTCCTAAAAGCGCCAACTTCAGTTCCACCACAGACCCGCATGATCAGCACTCGTATTTTTAACAAGACCTTCAGGTATCCGCATGGGATTCTGCAGTGAGCAGCATGGGCTGTGCTCAGCAGCTTGGAAATCCAGATGGAAACAGGATCGGGTTGCCTGATTTCACGGATAAAGGTGCTGCCTTTATCAAAGGTACAAATGTACACACCGCAAAAAGAGAACGGCAATATGGTGACATAGTTAAGTACAGTTCGAATTCTTGAAGTGTTCTGCATCTCAAATAGGTCTGAATTTGGGTCACCTTCTGGGAGGTGAAAGCTATTGGCTGACAGGTAGGTCAGCCCTCACATTTTTCTTCCCAGCCTGGAGACCCACTGAGCACCTGTTAGATTCAGAATATGCTGACAAAGGGGATGGACACTAACTAATACTGATATAACTTTGTATTATTTCCTTCCACAAATAGATACAAATTATTATATTTCAGTGGGATATTTAAATACTTTTTTCCTTATGGAAGATATAAACCAAGTGGATCCTGGGTATAGAATCAATCTCTTTCTGTTTCTCTCTGTGTGTCTCTCTCTGTGTCTCTCTGTCTCTGTGTCTCTCTGTTTCCTCTCTCTCTCCTCTCTCTCTCTCTCTCTCTCTCTCTCTCTCTCTCTCTCTCTCTCTCTCTCTCTCTGTGTGTGTGTGTGTGTGTGTGTGTGTGTGTGTGTGTGTGTGTGTGTGTGTATGTGTATGTATGTATTCATGAGATTTGGTCACTTGTCCCACATGTCCATCTGAGTATTACTTACATGCCTGCTTCCCACAAGACCAGAAGAGGGTATCATATTCTTTGTAACTGGATATCCAGTTCAAGAAATCACAGCAGTTACAAGGAGCCCAGAAGTACTGTGGCCATAACTATACAGAAAGCTAACAGCAGGATGGTTTTCAGTTAGTGTAATTGGCATGCATCTAGAACATGTGTCATTTCATTTTAAGAATTTTATTATACTTACTTGTGTGAGTGTATGTGTGGCCACACATGTGTGCCACCATGGGAGTATGGTGGTCAGAGGGCAACCTGAAAGAGTCAGTTCTCTCCTCCCATTTTATGGGACATGGGGATTGAACTCAAAGAGTCAGGCTTAGCAGCAGTCACCTTATTTGCTAAGCTGTCTCAAAGGTCCAGACATGTCCTAAGATAAATGAATGTATCATTGGCATCAGAACTGTTGTCACTGCAGAGAGTTGTTTTCTGCTGGGCTGGACCTGAAGGGCTGAGAGCAATGGGATATCACAGATGAACTTTTTCATATGGCAGCCACAGATGGGCACAGGTTCATATGGAGAAAATGAACGTATTCTCTCTACATAGATAGATAGATAGATAGATAGATAGATAGATAGATAGATAGATAGATAGATAGATATAGATATAGTCTTTCCAACTTGGAAAGACAAGTCAACTGACTGTGATGCCAAGAATGAATGCAAAATTAACCCAGAAGTGCTAAGTTCACCTTGCCAAGCTTTATGGACAGTGTATGCTACTGCCTTCTTTCCTTTCCCAGATTCTCTTTCCTCCTGCAAAAAGTCCATGAGTTGAGCAGCTGTTCTCATCAACACACCATCCGTCAGAAGGGGATGAGTAGAAAATGCCCTGCCACATTGAATCACTTTCTGTGAATATTTTAATGAGGAATTCTCCAACATATGCATGTACTTAATTTGCAATTAAAGAGACGTGCATTGTAATTTATTATCAGTTGAGTGTTATTAAAAAAAACACATACAAGTTATGTGATTAATATGAAATTATTCTTAAAAAAATAAATCTTGTGTCATTAATATCCTCACCATTTCCTGAAGCCTTCATAATATAGGCAATTAGGGCTTTAATTTAAATTGTTAACAACTAACTTGCAAATGAAAGACCTGGTACCAATTACTTAACAGAGCTGATAGGTGCTAAACAAAGGTATCATCCTTCTTGGAAGGATGATGGGAAAATTTTTATTGTTTCTGTTTGATGTATGTTTGACTCCTCTCTTCTTTTGTTTTCAACACATTACTTGAAGGTGGATGTGTTTGGTGCAGGCTTGTGATCCCAACACTTGGTAAACAGGGTCAGGAAGATCTAGAGTTCAAGGTACACCGGAGCACAAGACCAACCTGTGATGCTGAGACCTTGCCCCACCCCACCCCCAGAAAAAGAGAAGGAAGGAAAGAAATATTTCAGTTCCTGGAGAGAATTTTCCAAGGAAAAAGGATGGAGGCGACCTGCTGGTTCAGTAGGAGAACCTCTCAAAACAAAAATTCTAAAAAGTTAGCCTAGTGAAAATATCAAAGGTCCAGTTTTCTATTGCTACTGGGTTTTTGAAACAATTAAGGTTTCTTGGTTTGGGGCAGTTTTTGTTTTGAGGCAGGGTCTCATTGGACAGCCCTAGTGGGCCAGGAACTCAATGTGTAAGATTAAGCTGGCCTTGAACTCACAGAGATCCACCTGCCTCTGCTTCCTAAGAGCTAGTATTAAATTTGTGCACCAAGTCTGGCAAATACCTTTTTTAAAAAAACATAATTTATTCTTATGAGCTCTTGGAACATTCTGCACATTCTCCAGTTTACAGACTGGATACGCACTTAAAATTGATTTTCAAATGAAATTACAAACGTGGACATGTCTGTGGGCATTTTCTTGGTTAGTGGGATGGCACAGCCCACTGTGGATGGTACCACCCATGAGCAGGCAGGTATAGACTTCATAAGGATGCAAACTGAGGTTAGAGAGCTGAGTCAGTAACTATGAGCACTGGCTGTTCTTACAGAGGTTCCAAGTTCAATTCCCAGTATTCTCATGGTTGCTTACGACCATCTATAACTCCTTTTCCAGAGGATATGACATCCTCCATCCTCTTGCCTTGTGGGCAGCAGCCATGTAAGGTAGTACACAGATGAACATGTAAGCCAATTCTCTCTCTCTCTCTCTCTCTCTCTATCTCTGTCTCTCTCTCTCTCTCTCTCTCTCTCTCTATATATATATATATATATATATACATATATACACACACATATGTATATATGTGTGTATGTATGAATATAATGTGTCTATTTAAATAAGAAATAAATTTAGTAGAACAAGAAAGCAAGAAGCCGACTGTAAGCTAGAGAATAAGCTGGTAAGCAGCCTTTCCCCATGGTTTCTGCTTCAGGTTCCTGCCCTGGTTTTCCTCAGTCATGGAAGCATAAGCTAATATGAACCTTTTCCTCCCACAGTCACTTTGGTCTCAGTGTTTATTGTGGCAATGGAAAGGCAAACTAGGGTACCTAATGTGACTTAGAAGGTCACACTGTATCAGACTTCAGCCATATTGTGTTTGCCCTGCATGATATTAAATTCCCATCAGAAGATTTAATAATATGGTATGGATTCTATTTATTCTTGCAAAAATTAGAATTCCGACTCCACAGGTATTAGTGTTGCATTAGAGCAGAGCAGCAGTTAGCTAAGCCCGTCTGCCTTGCAGACTTGACACTTCAATTTGGCCCCATGCTTTGCAATTCTTGCCATCAGCTAAAAGATAAACCCTAGCATAAATTTCAAGATCAAATTTCATGTTCCGCTTCTCAAGTGTCTGTGACCCATTTCTCTGTGGCAGTGCAATGAGGGGAAAGAGTTTGTTTTGTTTAAAGTGTTCAAAATAATTTTTTCTAGTGATTCCACATAGGTTCGGTATATTTTTTTCCTTTTGATTAGGGGCTTATGCCTTAACAAGAGTGTGAATTTGATTGCTGACTCTTGCTTTTGCTAAAAGAATTGACAGATACTTTTAGCACAGTAGCAAGACACAAAATCAACATGCAGAAATCAATAGCCTGCTGCATTTGGAATATTCTCAGGTCCCTCTATGATACTGGAGCACTATCAGTACCACTATCATTTATTGAATTCTATTTCATCAGAAACTCCTCTGAGTGTTTTATATGGATAACATCATTTAATCCTCAGAATTGCATTATGAGCTAAACACTCCGAAAACCCCATTTTATTTCTGAAGAAAGATTCTACTGCTTGCCTAGGACCTCTTCACCAGTCAATCTTAGAATGAGAATTTCTTCCAGGTAATAACAAAGGCCTCGTGTATCAATGATGTGAACATTTTTTCCTAGAAATTTCTCACTCTGTAAAGCAAGAGTGTGTTGTCAATAATTAGCTACTGATTATGTCAAAACATTGCATTAAACCTCTTTATCCAGGCAATTAATTTGCTCACTCGAGTTAACAGTCCATTTATCAGTCAACAGTTTACTAAATAAGTCACTGATCTACTTGTGTCTACCTCTTTTGAATTATTTGAAAACAAGAGCTACTGTGGCCAGGTTGACCTTGGGCTCCAAAGTAGATCATAGCCTTGAACTCCTTCTGGTCTTCCTACCCCCACCTCCCTGGCTCTGGGGTTGCAGGCACTCACCAAGAAGTCTGGTTTTGTGCTGAACTGTTAAGCTAGAGATTATTTCGAATTTAACCAGTTCTCACCTTAACAGCGCTACATTTACCAAATGGATTGAAGACACTCAAAGTATTCAATACCTAATATTTCCTTTCTTCCCCTTTGAGGCTCCCTCCACACCACAGGTTAAATGCCTCATCTCTGCTTGACACGCCCACCATTTTCAGGTGGTTTCTGTAGACTTGCTGGTGTAGGACATAACAATGGCATTGCCATCTGGCCTGGGTGTCACAAGTGCAGCCACAGTATCCCAAAACCATAAACAGACTGGAACCTTGAGGTTGGCAGTTCAGTCTTCATTGTTGACCATTTTGGAACTGGATATGTTCTCCCTCTCTATCTGTCGTGAGCTAGCAAGAAGCAAATATGCAGTGTGTGTGTGCATGTACCTGTGTGTCTCTCTGTGTGTCTGTCTGTCTGTGTGTATGTGTCTGTGTCTGTGTGCAGTGCCCACAAAGACCAGAAGTTGGATCCCCTGGAGCTGGAGTTATAAGGAGGTTGTAACTTGGCTCCTCAAAACTGAACTTAAGATCTCTGCAAGACCCACATCTCTTCATTCCCAATCTGGAGTGTGTTTATGGGTAAATGGCAATACCATTACATTGTAAGTGTCAGGGAAGTTTATAAGCCTTGCTAAGAAAGAATATCCTGGACACACCCTAAAATAAGTGGATCAGGCAGAGGACCTGTCGCCTAAAATATAAGAAAACACAGTGCCAGTTGATGGGGAATTTTAAGTGACATACCAGCCAAGGGCTGGTTTTCCTGGATGCAAATTGTCCCATTACCTTATAAAAAACATTGAGTGTTTAGCTTACATCGTTTCCTTGAAGATTTGACTCTCAGTGTACCTTAACCCAGAAAGGATTGCTAAGACTTTTGAGAAGAATGAGAAGACAGGCAAAATAAACAGGTAATAAAAGTGAGGCTTATGGCATTGCCTTTAAGAATTGTAGATAAATGAGAAAAGCTCTGCATCACCCTCTGCTCTCTGCAAACCACACCTGCTGACTCAGGAGTTCGCTTGCTTCTGGGATGTGGCTAAGTGATTCATAGCACTTTATCCATGAGTTAACTGGTACTCAAAGGATGGTGATGGTCGGGTAATGGACCTTCCTCCATCACTGGGCTCATTTATCTTACAATTCTTGAGGAGTTAGTTCCCTTTTGCTGTTCTCTGGGCATGAGTATTTGCAACACATGTACACACACATACGAAAATGCAAACATACGCTTGTGTCTTTGATGGCTAGAGATTGTGTATACACTGTAAACAAATGAATGTAATTTAAGAGACAAATACAAGTGCTAACTGTCCATTAACAGTCAGCTGATCTGGGGCCATGTCCAAACACCCAGTAGAACTACTGTTTTCCAGATACTCTTGGGGAACACAGGGGGGGGGGGCAGTGCTTGTCTGTGACACGTAACTTTCCAGCTTCTCTAAATTTCCAGGTAAGAGTTCTTGCTGTGTGGATCCTGTGGGCTGGTCCACCAAAGGCCTAAGGCCAAAGTTGCTATGACTTTGTGACTGGATGAGACCAAGCCATTGTGCTGGGGAAGGCAGAATTCCAGCACAATTAGGAGACAGTAATTGTCTAGGGCTTCAGGACTCAGATTCCAGCTGAGCTAGGAGGATACTTGGTGATGATAGAGGCTATCAGCTGGGTAAAGACTTTAAAACAAAAATAGGTGAAATAATTTTTTAATCACTTATTGTTCATGTATAAAACTCTGCCTCTGTATAAGGACAGACATATTGTGAAAATCATGTCTTTGAGAAAATAGCATCTGAATGCTTGTACTAAGAGGACCATGGTTGCTAGGCAATATGATCTCAGGGAACCACCCTAGTGGGGTCTACTGTTGATGGAAACAAAATTATGGCACATAAGACTGCATGCTAAACTTTCCTACTTGTCAGTCCTGGAATATCATGTCCATTATTCTAATCATCAGAACAACTTTTCTCTTTAAAACTTGGTTGACTTAATTGGAAGGCTTGCTTGTAATAACAGTAGGTATAACACCAGCGAGACTCCAAGAGTCTCTAAGGACTAAATTGCTGACTTGGTTAAGGACTATTAAAAATGTCAACCTAACTAGAGCATTGGAGCTTAGCAGCATTTTCCCAAGTCAATGTTGATTCCATACTTGTTCCATGAACAGCTTTGAGGAGGCAAATCAGAAAAAGTAGGGGAAGGGGCTTGCGAGTGGTGAGGGTGCCACTCAGGACTCAGACATACGTGATCATTTGGTGTTGTAAGCCTGGCCATGCTTCTTACCCTTCCCAAATCTTGATTTCCTGGTCTTCAAGATGAACATGGTGATACTATTGCTAACTACCCAGGGCAGTTATGGTAAACTAGAAATTCAGCATCTACCACTCGAGAATCACCTGTTTAACTAAAACTAAGAAAGGGTAACAGTCACTATGTTGAGGATAAGTGACTGTTGTGTGCTCAGCTATAAAAGACATCTGCATCAACTCCTTCCTGTCCACCATGACTCAAAAAATGTCACAGAAGAGGAGCCAGAGGACAGAGAAGAATGTTGTGAGATGCATGCTTTCTAAATACTACTGCTGCACTCCCGAGTGTTTAGTATCTAGACTTAGATTTTTTTTAAACCTACTTTAATAAGGGTTCTCGAACACTTCAAACCCCCCCCTGCTTTCTAGCCCACCATCCAAAGGTAGGGGAGAAAAGATAGGACAAGGGGATGTGGACATGTTTAGAAGTAGTTCCTTGGGGTGATTCCAATCTCTGTTTGTCAGGATACCAGCAGTCCAGTTCAGTTGTATCAGGAAATCAAACATCAATCGGCAGCAGTGGCACAGCCAAGCAGAAACAGCCAGGCTTCCACCAAATTTTCAGGAGTCACCAGGACCAGCCAGGACACCAGAAGTTCTCTGTTGTTCCTCTATCAATGAAGCAAAGATCAGAAAGACAAAGATGTAAGATCAAGAAACAGTGCAAAACTAGCTATGCAAGCATGCCATCACTGCCTTTTGAATCCTATTTATACTCTCTCCAAATGTGTCCTCCCACAGGTCTTGCCTCAACAAAACACCCTGCATTTTTGTCTGTCTTAGCAAAACACCACAGGAGTCTGTCTTATTAAAACATCAGGTGATATCCAGAAACTTCCACTTCAATGCCAGGTGTAGTTACCTAGTAAGAATCAAACCCCTCAAAACTTCAGAATGGATGGGGGAGGAGCTCATAAGGCCTCACTCCTGGGGAACTTTTAGCACTTGAAGGGCTGGAAGAGAAGAATCATTCTTTGGAGGGATGGCCACTGGTAGATTTCCCTAGCTGTAGTGGGTGGCCCCATACCCATGCAAATAGGGGCCACACTAAGTGGGTTGTTTTTGAAAAAGAAGACAAAAACATGAAGTTGGGAACTAGTGGGGTTAGGAGGAGATCCAGGGCACACTGGAGGGTGAAATTGGGATGATTTCGATCATAGTTTATTTTATATGGGGACTCAAAGAATATTTTTTGAAACTGTAATAAAATATAATCCAAAGATCTAGCAACTGTATTATTAGTTCAAAAATATTTACCAAATACTTAATCTTTAAGTCTGCCATAGGCTGCACTTAGCTAAAAGAGAAAACCCGTAATCTATTATAAAAAATTCTTAAAATATCTAAAGATGAAAAGAAGAGATTGTTGTGATAAAGTGATAAAGAGTACTGACTACTCTTCCAGAGAACCTAAATTTGATTCCCAGCACCCACATGGCAGCTTACCACTGTCTGTAATTCCAGTTTCAGGGGATCAGATGCCCTCTTCTTGTATCTTTAGGGAACTGCAAGCATTTGGTATATAAACTCCTACACACACACACACACACACAAATAAAAGTCTCTTAAATATTGTTTTTGCTCTTTATACTTCCCTTTTTCGGAGAGTTTATATTGTTACTCTCTTGAGGTCAAGAGAGTACATACATCAATACAGCTATAACTAGCTGTGGATGATTATGGGGTGAACATATATGTGTACTTGTAAATTTTGTGTATGTGTATATATATATGAAGTGTATTGTGTATAAATACACACAGAGGCCCAAGGAGGACATATCCTGGAGGCCCTGGTCGATCACTTTCTGCCTTGTTCTCTTGAGACAAAGTCCCCCATTGAAACTGGAGTTAAGTTTGCAGCCAGCAAGCCTCAAAAATCCTCCTGTCTCCACCCTGCTAACACTGGAGTGACAAGCATGTGTGAGAGTGCTAGAAGTCTGAATTCATATCTTCATGCTTTTGCAGCAGGCACTCTGACCCAGTGAGGCATTTTCCCAGCCCTATACAGAATTGTAAGTATGGTGATTACTGTACATTTTGATAATGGCAGCTTTAAAATCTGCCATCTGATGCCAGTGTCTGCTCCCTCTGGGCTTTGAAAATGATTGATTTCCTTTTTATACTTGGGGTGAAGTCTTCTGGTTATTTGCATAGCAAATAATGTATCTTTTAAGTCTGTATTTTTGGTGCTTTAAGTTGGGAAAGTTGAGTCCTATTGCTGTGTTCTGTTTTGTGTAGCAATCATTCCCTATACTCTGCAAGGAAAGAGATGGGTGGGCCTTAAGAGGGTTACCTCTAGACCTCCACTGACATCAAAGGGGGTTCATTTCAGTCATGTGGGGGTGTTAGAATTCTGGCACCCCCACTTGTTCTTTTCTATTATATCGATAAGGTGACCTCATCGTCACTTTCTTTTGCATTGGTTGGCCACTGACACCAGCCAACAGAAGAGGGGAGGAATGTCACATCACTACCGGTAGAAGCAGAAGTCACAGCTTGCCACACAGCTTTACTGAGGCTGGAGGAATGGATAGAAAGAGGTAGCTCACACAAGCCAGCAGCAGTGACAGTTTCAGCAATACATGTGAGCTCTTCTGACACCAGCATGGCCGGGTGTCCACATGCCTCCCTGGGACTCAGGAGGAGTAGAACTATACTCTGAGCTTTCTATATTGCCACTGTGACTCAGGTATGCACAGTTGTATTTTCTGTTGCTTGAATGGCACAAGTGCTTGATGGCTAAGTGTTTACCTTTCAGGCTGGTCCTGTCCTGACTATAAGAGATTGCCTTCTATTATTTTATAATGATAATGATGATGGTGGTGGTGGTGGTGATGGTAGTGGTGGTGATGATATCCTTGTTCACTGGAGTTCCTCCTCACTTGTAATATCAGTTACTTTTTGCTTATTTGATAAGTTTTAAGATGTGACCAAAACCAACTTACTGAAGACTTTGCTTTACATTGTGGCACCAGAGTCCATGATAGTAAGTAGACATGGCAGCAGGTGACCTCCAGGAACTGGAAGCTAAGAGATTACACTTTCAACTGTAGAAATAAAGCAGAGTAAATAGGAAGTAGGATGGGGGCTATGAACCCATAAAGCCCACCTGCAGTAATGTACTTTCTCTGGAAGGTTCCACCTCATATGGTTCCTCAATAGCGCCACCTACTGGGAACCAGGTGTTCAAATACATGACTCTGTGAAGGACACTCTCACTGGAAATACCACACTTGCCAGCTTCTTCATCTCCTGAGTTCTGAATGTACTCATGGATCAAACCCATTATTTTTTCTCCAATCCCTGGGACCCCAACGTCTATACTTTGTGTCAGAGCTAGCTTTTTGCTTAAGATTTAATGTCTGGGCTCTACACTTACAATGAGCCATAAAGTATGTCTATCCCATCTGTTCAGATGTGAATGTTTCCTGATATATTTTATTCATTTGAGTATATTTACAAATATTTCTTAGCCATCTGGAGAATGTGCTGGCCCAGGGGATAAACACACAGCTGTATTTGGGGGCCATAAAATCACTTAGTGGTGTCATTGTAGCATGGTAGCACCTCTCTTTGAGGGGTTCTGAAAATACCAAGTAGCTTACTAAGCTGGTTGGGGAATTTCTTCTCTTCCCATCTACATTTGATATTCTACACACACACACACACACACACACAGACAGAGAGAGAGAGAGAGAGAGAGAGAGAGAGAGAGAGAGAGAGAGAGAACCATAAGAATTCTTGTCTTCCTTTGGATGGTGCATCAGGCTGTATTGGGACCAAGGGGTTTGACTAATTGTTCATCTTCTATAATTGACCAGCATTACCATGACATCATTTTTTATGGCATCAATTACAAAGCACTTCCCAATTAAACTTGCAGCGAATGCTCAAGGGGCCCTGTTCCAGGCTGCCTGAGCATGTGGCAGAAAATGGGTCAGAAAAGCAGTTTTGCCTTCATTGCATGTAGTGCCATCTCCCTTTATCCCAGACACCAGCCATAGGTAGCCCTCACCTCACCCTGCATCTATTTTTTAGTGGAACTGAAAAGGGGTACATTGGGAGAGCTGGGTTCACCTGATGCACAGAGTTATATTCACATCAGAGAACTCATTGAGGTAGCACAGAACCATCAGACATGAGGTCATCAAAGTATTCTCTGACATCACTGGCATCATGGAAATCACAATCTAGTTCCTCCTTTCCATTTGTGGTAGTTTGGATGAGAATGGCCTCCCTGGACTCATATATTTAAATAATGGCTTCCCCATTTGGTGGAACTTTCTGGAAGTGCTAGGAGACATAGCCTTGTTGGAGGAGATGTGGCTTTGAGGTTTCAAAAGCCTATGCCATTCCTAGTTATCCCATGCTCCCTCCCTTCCCCACCCTCTTTCTCTGCTTCATGCTTGTGGATCAGTTGTGAGCTCTCAATCACTGACCAAGCACATGCATGCCTACCTCCTGCTGTGTTCCCCACCATGGTAAAGGACTCACCCTATGAAACTGTAGCCCCCAATATGCTCTACAAGTTGCCTTTGTCCTGATGTCTTACTGCACTGATAGAAAAAATAACCAATATACCATCCATGTCAAAGATGATGCAAAAGCAGCCCCAGAGATGGATAAAGACTCACCCAGAGTGATGAAGTGGATGCTACACTAAGAAGCAAATTTAACAACAATAAATACTGTGCTGTGTCTCTGCTCAAACTCTTCCAGTGGCTTTCTAACTCAATCATAAACACATACAAGCTGCAGGGCCCAGATGGCCTGCATTGTACCTGCCCACTTTTCTGGACCACCTCTTTCTAGGCCTCAGTGCTGAGATCCATCTGCCCCAAATATATCTAGGCTGACTCTGCTACAGGGCCTGTGTGCCTGCACTCCCTTGTATTAGAAGGAAAGTTGGCTCACATTTTCTTTCAATTGGCACTTTTGAAGTTTGGTATTTAATTGGAGCATCACTACTTGTGGGACATTTTTCTGAACGCATTGCTAAGTCAACAGCATTCATATAACCCTAATCTTCTCGCCATGTTTATTTATTTTTAAAGGTGTGTGTGTGTGTGTGTGTGTGTGTGTGTGTGTGTGCATGTGTGTGTGTGTGCGCATGTGTGTGTATGTATGGAGTGGATACATAGATGGTTTTGAGCCACAATAGGTGCTGAGACTCAAACCTAGGTCTTCTGCAAGAGCATCAAGCATTCTTAACCTCTGAACCATCTCTCAACTCACCATATTTATTTCTTATCTGGTATTTTATCTGCTGCTCCTTCTAGAATGGAAGCTTATAAGAAGGGGCATATTATCTCCCAGTTTCTTAGTGTTGCTGTCCCATGTTTTCTTATAGATAATACTTGCTGCTCTTACAGAAAACCTAAGTTTGGTTCTCAGCATGCATGTCTACCGCTCACAAGACCCATAACTCCCGCTCCAGGGTTTTTACTGCCTACCCCTGGCTTCCATGGCACTGCACTCACATGCATCCACATCAACATATGCCCATGCACATAATAAAAACTAAACTAAAAAGTCTTTAGAAAATAAATATAGGCTAAGGAAATATGATGATGGCAGCTCAAGTTCACAGCCAACATTGCCATCCCCAGTTAGTAAGCTGAAGTGATATAGTGTGGATTCTGCAAGGAAACAGGCATTACCTGAAATCCCAGGGTTCCTCTGAGCAACTGTGTTCAAGCTAATTTTTTTCATCTTAAAATAATATTTTGAAATAGTTTCAAGGTTACAATAAAGTCATAGCTGTAGAACACACACAAGAATAGTGTTTATCATCTGCTGTATTGGTTTCCTCCTCTGCAGCACACATTTCCTGAACATTGACTTTTTCCTTCTGAATCCCTTGAGAGTGCATCGAGAAGATTCTTCATTACATATAAACACTTCTGTTTATTTCTACATAGAATGCTCTTGTGCTTGCATAGACACAATACAGCCACCCAGCCGATGAAATGAACATTGTGGGGGCTGGAACAACGGCTCTGCAGTCTGGAGTACTTGCTGCTTTTTCAGAGATAATCCCTCGTGGTTTCTCTCTTCCCAGAGGGTTCCAGGTTACATTGAGCATTTAGCACTGTTACATGCTTTTAACCCTTTCTTTTCTTCACTACCTCCCCCTAATGAAGCCACCTGCTCACATAGATATGCTGTGTCCTCAACTGTGCATGCATTCTGGGAAAAGCACATTAATATTTTGTCTTCTCAAATTATACAATTGGCATGAAGTAGCAAATTTGACAGTTCTTACATTTTGCTTATTGTGTGATGATCTCTGCGGGACTATGGTGGCCATTATCAGAGTTTGCATAGCTCTTATATCTACCATCTGTGTGTCCCAGGTGCTGTAATCCTTTCAAATCAGTCATTCCATGAGTCTTAACCCACACAAACTGGATGCTTCTGTATTTTCTTTTTGATAGCTTTATGGTCTATTAGTAGTGACCATGTCTCAGAGAGTGGTCACCATGAGATGGAATGTGAAGGTCAAAGTTCACAAGACAGAGGCTGTCTGAGGAAAAGCAAGAAAGATAAGCCAGGCATAGTGGTGTATGCCTGTAATCCAGAAACTTAAGACCTGGAAACAGGTGCATCAACATCCTTGGCTATATAGTGAGTTTGGGGTGAGTCTGGGCTACATAAGACCTTTCCTAAAGGAAACTGAAAATAAATAAATGAATGGATGAAGAGAGAGAGAAAGAGAGAGAGACAGAGACAGAGAGACAGAGACAGAGATGAATAGATAAGGCACAGCTCTTTGGATTGTGTCTACCTAGAAGCTCTGACTGTTTTAAACACATTTTGGGGTCACACCAGAAGTAGATTATTTTCTGGTACCTACAAAACTAGATCAGCACAAGGAGGAAGTTTGCGACCTGGGACGATGAATCAGCATGTGAATTCTTATGAGAATGGCACCATTAGCTTAGCTAACTTTAAGAGGTAAACAATTTACTGAGGCCAGAAACGAATGCTCTTCTTTGCCTCCCCAGCTGCAACTTCTCCTTTATTTTTATTTTGATCACTATAGTTTACAGAAAGAGAAAGTGATGCGTATTTATAATTCAGATTACTTATTTATATCTTGTTCCCTAGCTCCTATTCTTTTCCTCTTTAACTGATGCTCATTTTGACAGCAGGGTGTGAATTCTTCAACGATAATCTGGTAGGTAAAACTCTTTTGCCTTGTAGATATTTTATTTTAATGATTCTAAAGCTTCTTTGTATAAATATTTTTTTCTTTTTCCCCGTGAAGAGAAAAATATTCTTTTGTTTTGCTTGCTGTGGAAAGTTTGAAGGTCATTCCTTGGTTCCAGGGTAATGAGTTATGATGAATGGCATGGTCAGGAGCTTGAAGATTATTTCTTGCTAGTTGAGGCACAATGTGTAAATATTAAGATGAGAAGTCTGGATAAAAGGAAGAAGAAGGACTAGTTATTTTTCTATATTCTTTAGATAACATACTGAGTGGGAGTCCAGACTGACTTTTCCCACCTTGGCCTGTGCTGGGTGTTCTAGCTTGTGGCATCTCAGAGCACTAGAGAACCAACTGAACCATCACTGTGCACACAAGGTCCCTGATGGCTGCCACACTCACAGAGACAAAAATGAAAAGCCCTTGGCTCATCTACCTTGGGTGCATGTTCAGGGTCATCAGAGAACCAGGGAACAGCAGCAGCATGTACTGCCACAGCTCCCATCTCCAAGGCTTCCACTTAGGACAAACAGCCTAGAAAGAGATTCTTATAACCTGCAAGTATCACCAGCATGAATGATGGCAACAGAAAGAGAGCAGAACCAAGAGCTCTGCAGGGCCTCTGACAACAAAGTAGTCACTAAAACTACATATTAAAGTGCTGGAAAGATGGCTCAGAGGTTAAGAACATTTGGTGCTCTTGCAGAGGACCTGCATTCAACCTGGAGCATCTATCTGGAGGCTCAAGACCATATGTAACTCTAGCTCTAAGGGATCTAATGCCCTCCTCTGGCTTCTATGGGTACTGTACTCAGATGGTGCATACATACCTACACATACACAGCACTCAATACATGTTCACACACACTCATGTACAAACATAAATAATAAAATGTGTACTTATGTTCATTGTATTATATCAATATATTTATTATTTATTAATGTTATCAATATAATCAGTAATTTTAATTAATAGTTATTGATCAATTGTTGATTGATGTTTGTGTGTCTGTCAGTCTGTGTGTGTGTGTGTGCGTGCGTGCGTGCGCGCACGCGTGCACACATATATTTTTTCTTAAATTGTATTCTAAACCTAAATCTGACAAAAACAAAAGTATTATCTGTCAGGAGAAATATCCAGCTAGTATGACCATGAAATTGCCACCATTTCTACTGTTCACAGAAAAGCCAGACTATTACTGAGAACCAGGGAAATGACAATTTGAGGAGAAAAATAGCAATAAAGCAGCAACAAATACAAACACAGAGGCAAATCAGATGTTGGAATAATGTTGCACTTATTTTTGAGCAGGGACCATTAAAAGATTTTAACAAGAAACAAATTCTCCTAAGAAAAATGGAAAGAAAAAAAACATAGAAGCATGGAAATTGGAGGAAATGGACAACAGGGAATTTCAGAAGTAAAGGACTACAGTAAGCAAAAAAGGAGAAGAAGGAGATGAAGGAAGAGAAGGAGGAAGAGGAGGAGGAGGAGAAGAAGGAGAAAAAGAAGAAGAAGAAGAAAAAGAAGAAGAAGAAGAAGAAGAAGAAGAACAAGAAGAAGAACAAGAAGAAGAACAAGAAGAAGAACAAGAAGAAGAACAAGAAGAAGAACAAGAAGAAGAACAAGAAGAACAAGAAGAACAAGAAGAACAAGAACAAGAACAAGAATGATGATCAAGACATGCAAGTCAAAATTAAAGGAAAAATAAAATTTGCTCTGCCAAAATGTCAGAAAATATATTGGGGGAAAAATGAATTAAGTGCCATGGATTTGTGGGCCAATAAGACAGATTTCAGTTTTGTATCTTTGGAATCAGCAAGAAGACAGGGGCCACGTGGGCGTTCAAAGAAATAAGGACAGAACGTGTCTCCAATACAGAAGAGACAACAACTTAGAGACTGAAGGCAGATATTACAAATGTGATCAGACCAAAGAAACCTTCCAGAGCCCAAAACGAGAAATATCAGTGACAAAAAGTTAAAGCAGAGAAACATAGAGGGAAGTGGGAGATGGGGATGGGGGTTGGCTATGTGACAGAGATTGTATTGCATGCAGGACTGCATTAAGAAATTGCAGCATGCACATGTTCAGATAGAATTAAATGGGAACAGAAGAAAATTTGGCTTTCAAGAGAGCACACAGATGAAAGTGTGCTCTAGTTAAAAAGGGTGCTTTTGTTTAAAATACCTCATAATTTTAAAATGTGATAATGGGATCTCGCATGTAGGTTGGTGGTTGAACATGTCCTTTAAAGTGTGCAAGGCCATAGTTTCAGTTCCCAGAACCAAGAAATAAAGATGAAATTAGAAACTCTTAGGGAAATAGTGTCACCTACTGTAGCCACATGCAATTAACTGTGGTTCAAAGACTATAGCTTCTAAACCTCTCCATAGCCCTTCAGGGACTCCCCCCTTGCTCCTAACAGAGTGGACAAGTTTCTTCCAGGGGTAGTGGGAATTGGTTACTGTAGGCTATTCTGCATCCTCAGGACGAAGACAGGATTCGAGTTCACTGGGTCCAGGACTAGGCTGAACTAGGATGAGCTAACTCATGTTTGGATAATGATGTCTGAGGTGGCTTTTAATAGCAGCCTACAGTGAAGCAAGCATAATGTAGTCAGAGAAAACAACCTCTGGGATGAGCTTGGGCAAGGTGCATGAGTCCTTAAGGACCTCATGCATGAGTCCTCCATAGGGCAAAGAGAACCAATTCAGTGCTTGCTGGAGGCTTTTGATTCGGCGAAGGAAAACAGACAACTTCTTTTTTTCAATGTGGTATCTCTAGTTGAGATTTAACACATGCATGTCATGCATTCTGAACATATTCACCATATCCCTCTAACTCCTCCCAGATCTACTCTTACCTACACACCTCACCCCCTATCTACTCAACTTCATGTCTCTTTTGGTTTTTCCAATTAATAACCAGTAACTTGTGTTGCCCATAAACTCATAGATACTGGACCATCCCTTGCAATGTGATTAATTACCAGGAGCCACACACTTAAGGAAAACTGACTCTCCCTCCCTAGAAGCCAATCAAAGACCTACACTTCCTCAGCTAGTGGTGTGACCTTGTGAGCCCCTCCCCCATCCACTCAGGAATGTTGACTGGCTTTATTAGATGTGTTAGATATTCTACAAGCAACCACAGCTACTGTGAGTTCATGGGCACAACTTCCTGTCATGTCCTTCATTCTGGTTATTTATGATTTCCCTGGATCTGTCTGCTCCAATCTGAGGAAAGAAAATACACAGCATGGTGACTTAAGTTGGGTCCTCAGGACCCAAAAGATATGCTGAGAACAGACATGCTATGGCACATACGTGTACATGGCAAAAATAAATAAATGAAAGAAAAAGCCAACACCACCAAAAGAACTTCGGCTCTAGGATTAAATTCACTTCACTCCAGTCTGTAACCACTTTGGGATGTTACTGTGGAACAGTCTGTGATCTTGTCTGTGCATGCCTGTCTTCAGTTGGACTTAAAAAATATATTTCTCCTATCTTTTTAAGATTATAATATGATTACAGCATTTCCCTCCCCATCTCTCTTTCCTCCCTCCAAACTCTCCTATATATCTTTCTTCCCTTTCTTTCAAATTCATGGCCTCTTTTTTCATTAGTTGTTATTGCATGCATGCGTGTTATGTATGTAATGTATATGTATGTGATGTATATGTATATACATATATAGTCCTATGAATGACCTGTTAGGTCTGTATGATGTCACTCATATATATGTTTTTCAGACTGACACTTTATGTAGGGTCAAGGCCTTGTGACCTTTCCCCTATCCACTTTGGTGTGTCCATTGGAGCTGTCTTTGGTCAGCTCTTGTTTAGGCAGCTATATAAAGAAGACTTTATGGGTATCACTTCTGACATTATTAGGAGACACAGCCTTAAAGCAAACCCCCTGATCCTCTGACTCTCACCATCTTCCCACCCACATCGTATGCAATGTTCTTTAAGCCTTAGGTGCAAGATTGTTTTGTTTCTACTGGATCTTGAATCCACAGTGCTGTATTTTGGTTGGTTCCAGTTTTCTGTAGTCGTCTCTGTTGATGTGTGAGGACTGAACTCAGCAGGCTAGACCCCCAAGAAGGATGTCTCCATCTGGATTTATACCCTGTAGTGTTCTGTGAGTTCTAGAATGATATGTGAAATGCACAGATTGGTATCCTACATGTTACATGTTTGGGCATCAATTCATATTAGCCATTCTGATTGGAAAAAAAGAGCCATATCGGGATCTTAACTGGAAAGGAATAACTTTGTGTGAAATAAATCATTGTTTCAGGAGAGCCTTCTTAGCCATCGTATTACCAAAAACCTTTTGCAACCTCTTTCCACTGTCTCTGGGCCAAGGTTTTGTTGATCAGCAATTCCTCTGCTGGTCCAGAAGCACCATGTTCCAAATTAATATGGTGGTATCTGTAAATGATTGACTTGGGGATCGTGGACTCTGTAATTTAAGAGTGTTTAGCTAAATGATCACCTGAAACCCTCTCCAGAATGTCCTTAAATAGTATAATCTGTTCAACATCAGGGAGCTAAAAGCCATCCTATGTGGCTCTCAGAAAACTACTTGAATCTTCTTTCAGTGTGGGCTTGGATAGCATTAAGGAAGCATTGATCACCTCCTTGGGGTCTGACCCACCTCAGGGTTCAGCTTGCTCCATCCCCGGCTAATATTTTGGCCTTTTAATAGAGATGTCTGTAAACTCTCAGAAAGCAATTCTTGAAGGGGAAAGTAATGGCTACATTGATGCTGTCTTGATGAAACCATGATAACACTGAGCTGGGAGACACTGTCTCCTTTGACCTTCAGAGGAACCACGGCCTGCCCAAACTGTTTCCTAGAGGAAAATACTTTCATTTTTTTTCACCCAGGAGTCTGCCTAAAGAACTCTTGATCACTGAAAGTACCTGACCTGGGAAGTGATTGTGGCAGGATGAGAGAGTCCACTACACTGCCCTGCTTACAGATTCCAGATCAGCCCACTTTTGTTGACCCAGGTGCTGAGAAGGGAGCCTACTCCTTGTCTGACTTTATTCTGTGTATTCTGCTCTAGCCCTCCTGAAATGTTTGTGTATGCCTAGATGATGCCTATCTGCCTTAGTTAGGGTTTTACAATTATAAACAGACACCGTGACCAAGGCAACTCTTACAAGGACAGCATTTACTTGCAGCTGGATTACAGGTTCAGTCCATTATCATCAAGGCGGGAGCACGGCAGCATCCAGGTTGGCATGGTATAGGAGGAGCTGAAAGTTCTACATCTTCATCTGAAGGCTGCTAGGAGAAGACTGGCTTCTAGTCAGCTAGGATAAGAGTCTGAAAGTCCAAACCCACAGTGACACACTTACTCCAACAAGGCCACACCTGCTCCAACAAGGTCACACCTACTCCAAAAAGGCCACACCTACTCCAAAAAGTCCACACCTCCTAATAGTGCTACTCCCTGGGCCAAGCATATTTGAACTACTATACTATTCTAAATCTAAATGGCATTCTGAGACATTCACTCTTTGATTCTCTTCTTCTTAACTCTCCTGAGACATGGGTGCCATTATTACCCTTCCTATAGAAGTCAAGTCATTTGGGGTAAGAGATAAGCCAGGTGTCTTGGTCCTGTTCTATTGCTGTGAAGAGAAAACTTGGCTACAGCCACTATTATAAAGGAAAACCTATAATCTGGGCTTGCTTACAGTTTCAGAGATTTAGTCCATTGTCATCATGGCAGGGAGCACAGTGGCATGCAGAAAGGCATGGTGATGGAGGAGCTGAGAGTCCTGCAGGCAGTAGGAAAAGACTCTAAGCTTGGAATGGGCCCCCAATCCGCAGTGTCGCATCTCCTTCAACAAGGCCATACCTCCTAATCCTTTCAAATAGCGCCACTCCCTGGTGACTGAGTATTCAAATCTATAAACCTATGGGGGCCATTCAAATCACCACACTGGGCTCACCCTGTGTGGAGTCTCTTTACATTTCTATGATACCAAGACTTTTGAATATATCTAAGTGCTTAAGAGCAACTTTCTCAACTAGTCAGAAAGAAAACTCTAAGAATTTGAAAGTAACCAAGAATCTGCTGTTTGTACATAGAGTGAATATTTTTAACAGTGAGAGTGATGGATGTTGTCTTAGATAAAAATACTCTTCTGGTTCCCAGACCTGTGTAATTTCTTATAATAATACAGGTACAAGCATAAGCTAGCAGCATGATCTGTAGCAAATGGAATTCTAGCCTGAAATAGATACTTAACATAAACTGGTGTGCACTTACACACACATAAATGGCTAAAGCTATGTCAGATGTTTTAATATTTGAGCCATCAGCCAATATATCTTTTTCTAATGTAGTAGGAAGTGAGATTAAAAGACCAGAAAAATAGGCAAAATGTAGAATAAGAGATAAACTTTTAAATAACAAGGTGCACAGAAAAATAAAGCCCATTCCTGAATTTGCTGAGGTAAAATCCTTAATAATATTTTATGTAAAAGTTCTGGATGAGACACAATAAAACTCAGGATCTAACAACAAAAATAATCCAGATGTGTCCCAATATATTATTATGCAATGTGCTTCAGCAAAGGAAACTGATTTCTCCTGGTCATAAACTCAAGGTCATACAGAAATGTAATGGGGACCCTCAGAAAATATTCCCACTAATCTAATTTTCTGTTACATGGTAATAACCAAATCAGATACAAGGTGACACTGATAGCAGATATCCATCACATCATCTGCAGGTGAAAGATAAGATGATAAATGAGTTATGAAACTTTTCTGTGAAAACATTCAATTCCCAGAAATAAATGACATGGAATCTAGAACTTTGAACATGCTAGGCTAGGCTCTTTTTTTTTTAATTAGATATTTGCTTTATTTACATTTCAAATGATATTCCCTTTCCTTATTACCCCTCCAAAAAAAACCCTATCCCATTTCTCCCTCCCTCTGATAACCAACACCCCTCCCCCTACTTGACTGGCATGCCCCTATTCTGTGGCATCGAGCCTTCACAGGACCAATGGCCTCTCCTCTCATTGATGTCTGAAAAGGCCATCTTCTGCTACATATGTAGCCGGAGCCATGGGTCCTTCCATGTGTACTCTTTGGTTGGTGGTGGTTTAGTGTCTGGGCACTCTGGGGATACTGGTTGGTACATACTATTGTTCCTTCTACAGATCTGCAAATCTCTCCAGTTCCCTGGATCCTTTCTCTAGCTGCTCCATTGGGGACCCTATGCTCAGCTTATTGGTTGGCTGTGTATTTGGTTGGCTGTGTATTTTGATCCTCTTTCCAATAAGGATCAATGTATCAACACTTTGGTCTTCATTCTTCTTGAGCTTCATGTGGTCTGTGAGTTGTATCTTTGGTATTCCGAGCTTTTGGGCTAATATCCACTTATCAGCGAGTGCATACGAGGTGTGTTCTTTTGTGATTGAATTACCTCACTCAGGATGATATTTTCTAGCTCCATCCATTTTAGGCTAGGTCCTTTAGTTAAGACTTTGTAACTTGATTGTTGTTATTTCAACTAGGTTTTTTTTTTCCTCTTGTCACCCTTTCTAGGTCTGTAACAAAGTAATTTTTATTATTTGAGTGTTAATGCATCTAAATATTATATCAAGTTCACTCTATTGTACCTAGAACAAAAAAAACCCCTAACCCACTTGGTTTACATTCCCATAAAAAGATTTATGCCTTTTTACCTTGTAACTATACTGTTCATTTTTACCACAATACTAACTAGGTTTCTCTTCCACATGTGTGCCTTTAACAATGATGACAAAATACCCAAAGACACTCATAAATACCTAGCTGGCTGTTGCAGTGCCTCTGTGGGCAAAGGTACAGAGCTCTGCTGATTCTGCTGGGAATCCTTTGCCCTCCCCTAAGCTCGCATCTGAGCTGCAGCACAAAATAAAGACACTTTTCTAGGTCCGAGGACTGGAAGCACATGCCCAAAGTCTTAGTGTTCTAGGTTCTTGAGTTATTATGGATTTATACTGAACATGGTCCGATTCCATGGAATCAGTTGAATACTGTATTGATATGATTGATACAATATATGACATACAATATATGATTGATAACTCTGGGTCACAGAGTAGCTGCTGTTGCTCCAGCGTTGCTATCCTGTACATACAAACCAGTTCTCCTGCTGGAAATTAGCATCCTTTAGTTACATCGCCTGTCTGTTATTATGAAAGAAGGGTTCAACTCCAATGTCCTCCAGAATTACTTATATCTTACTAGATACCTAACGGTGAAATCATAGCTATGTTGGAAATTCGCCTTTCAGATGGAACTTGTGGAAAGTGCTGAGTATGAAATATTTTATATATGATTTTACCAACTCAGTTAGGACTGGTAGTAAGCACTCCTAGCCTCATATTATGGACCAAGACTATTGAGTATAGGTTGGTGTATAACTTCCTTATATGTGATAATAAGAAACTTAATTTAGATGATTTGGCTTCCTTCCATACACCACTCTTCAGACCAGCTTCTTATCCAGCATCCTGCTGGCCTTTTGCAAGGCTTGTATCCAACCCCTGATCAGCCATGGTTCACTCAATCCACCCTCTGTGTTGAGCATATCCTAGTATTCCTTCCTCTGTATCTGGCTACATGTAACATACCCATCCCAAATGTCTCTGAAAATATCCTCAAATGCCCTTTCGAAAACGGTCTCCTTGAGAAGATAGAAACAGTGTCTGACCCTCCCAAGAAGGTCCCAACAAAAACTGAAATACTATTCAACCAAAGTTTATTCTGGAAAACTAATGAGTTTATTGTACCTACAGGGCATGGGGGAGGGGTTTCTGGCAGGAGCCTGGGTAACCCCAAGTTGGCCACAGTGAAGAGTCTTCAAGCATCACAGATGGCGGCTTCCCTATGGCTGTGTACGTGGAACCTTTCCTTAGTCTTCCCAGCCTCTGTACACTAGTGCCTCCAAAATGCCTCTTCCCTATGCCACATGTTGGTTATAGCTGACACTCAGGCAAGGCTCAGTGACTCTCTCCACACCCTCCTTTTAGAAGGATACATCAACTGTCCACAAGCCCAACACTTACAAGAGGGCACAGCCGATCTCATGAAGACAGTCACTGCTTGGTGTGGAGAACCGCATGTCTGCAGCACATACCCAAGGCCCTCTATGGAAAAAACAGTTGAGAGCAGAACATATAAAAAGCAATACTGTGCCTTTATGTGAGAAAAACCCAAAGCTATAAAGGAGAGGGGGCATATTTCTCTGTCCAGCTTTCTTTGAGTCCCTCCCCATCCCTGTGGGTGAAGACTGCAGTTAGCTTTTAAAAAGGAATAAATGTGTCATATCTAGATGGATTTATTTTTTTCCCTAAACCATGGGAAGGCTTAAGATGTAAAAATGGCTGCTAAATCTTTCTTTATTCCCTTTACTTGGACAAGAGTTTGCATAATGCACCCCGGTCTCTGTTTAAATCATCTCTGTCCCTCCTCAGGCCTGGCTTGTCTAGAGAAGAGGGTAACTCGCTCTTCCCACTAATCGCCCATTAACTGACACATGCCGGTTGCCATACATAGAGATTTGTTTGAAGATTAATTGAAAACATCACAGGATGAGCTGGAAGAGTTTGGCTAATGACTTTGAGAAAGCACTCTAAACAATTAATGGACACTAATGAGGCTAAATAGAATAATAAATATCGAGGCTGACATCTTGATTGCAAGGAAGCAGGCAGGGGCTGTCTTTGCTTTGCAAAGTGGAAGTAGATCTGAGGAGTTGAAGGTCAGGGCAGTGTTGAGTGGGTCTAGCCTGGTTTAACCCCAGCCCTGTTGCCATGGTTAGTATCAGCTTGACAGGATCAAGTAGATGAGTCTCTGGCGATGCCTGTGAAACGTTCCTTAGATCAGGTAAGCCTCCCAGGCATGTCAGTGAGGGATTACTGAGATTAGCCGAGCCTTTGCTATGCCTTTGAATTATTATCTAGACCAGGATAGTCTCTGGCTATGCCTGTGAAGTTTATATTTATTAGGGAAATTGAGGTGGGAAGTATTGGCAACTCTGTCCCATGGGATGTGGTCCTAAATTGAATACAAAACAGAAAGTGAGCTGAGCTCTAGCATCCATCTCTTTCTATGCTTCCTGACTGTGGATACAATGTGACCAATTGCCTCACGCTCCTGCTGCCTTGCCTTCCCCACCATGATGGAGTGTACCTCAAATTGTGAGCCAAAATAAACTCTCCTTTCTTCCTTCCTTAAGTTGCTTTTCTTGGGTATTTTAATCCAGCAATTACTGAGATGGAGATTTTGAGGATCCTGATAAAGGTGGGCACACACCCCAGTCAGGTAGATATCTAAGCACTAATTCTCACTTCTTTCTCATGTATAGAAGTTCTTTCTCGCCAGCCTCATAGCCTGGCATTCACATCTTCTAGAACCTTTTTCCAGGAATGGAAAGCTAAGAACTTGGGATCAACCCTGGGATTCCCTGCAGTCCCTAAGATTATCCAAAAGTTTCTAATGATGTCTGAAATCCATTTTACACTCATGAAAGATGTTAATTTTGTTTTTATTTTTGTAAGGTCTTTTTTTCTTTTGTTTATTTCCCCCGTGTGAATTCTAGGAGTTTTCATTGAGGTGTTGGGGTTCCCAGAACTGTGACAAACACAAGTCATTTGCTGCTCTTTTGTCTAGAATTTTCCATTTTCTTGTAATGTTAGCAGTATGCAGTATGCTCGCTGGCAATTCATGTATTGTTTCATAATTAAATGGAAAATGCTACCAAGGTTAAAAGAACAAATCCAGAAATATATTGCACTTATCTCTATGTTCCTGTTTGGGTTGGCATAAACATTTAAGAAATAGCTCACCTAGGATTCTGAAAGAAATATTCAAGAATCATATTAGAATCCCTGTTTTCAAGACAAAACAATAATCAACTCTCTCCCCCTCCTCTTTTCTCCTCCCTCCTGCACTTGCTCCCACTCTCTCTCTTGCTCTCTCACTCTCAGGCTCTCATTCTTTCTTTACCACACCCCCAACCCTACCACCTCACCCCTTCACCCCTGTAACCAGAGCTCAGTGAGCCACACTTGGCCTCTAGGTCACTATGTAACACAAGCTGGCTTTAACTTCTGATTCTACCCCCTTCCACCTTTCAAGTGCTGGGGTGACAAGTGTGTACCATGATGTCTACCTTTTGTTTCCTTGAAATGCCTCATGATTGCAGTATAAATTCACTCTGATATATGTTTTCAGACTTTTAGTTGACTGAGAAATATAAAGTGTAGCTACCGGGTCCTTATAGATAAAAGAGGGGTCAAGGTCAGCAGGAGGGTCAGAGGGGTAAGAAACCAGACATACCTTGTCAAACGGACTTGCCCAGGCTCAAGCCAGACAAAAATCCCCTGAATGATATATCAACTCTAGGTCTCACATTCAGGAGTAGTTGGCCAAAGAAAGAAAGAAAGAAAGAAAGAAAGAAAGAAAGAAAGAAAGAAAGAAAGAAAGGAAGGAAGGAAGGAAGGAAGGAAGGAAGGAAGAAAGAAAGAAAGAAAGAAAGAAAGAAAGAAAGAAAGAAAGAAAGAAAGAAAGAAGGAAAGAAAGAAAGAAAATGAAATTGAACAGCTAGAAAGACTAGGAGAATCTGGGAGGACTTTGGGGAATAGAACAGAATGTCATCAAAATTTGTTACATGAAAATGTTAAACAACAACAACAATAGTTCCAATATCCATAGGAGGCAGGCTCCGTGGGGATATTGATGTTAGCATTCAAGGGGATGAGGCTCCCTAGGACCCTCTCTGTAGCACTGGGAAGAAAGAAGGGTGACACAGTGGGAGTCTAAGACTTATTCTCTATACAATATAAATCCGTGTCCTTACTGTCGAGTTAGGGTTTTACTGCTATCAACAGACACCACAACCAAGGCAACTCTTAGAAGGACAACATTTAATTGGGGCTGGCTAGAGGTTCAGATGTTCAGTCCATTATCATCAAGGCAGGAGCATGGCAGCACCCATGCAGGCATGGTGCAGGAGAAGCTGAGAGTTCTGCATCTTCATCTGAAGGCCACTAGAAGTCTGATTTCCAGGCAGCTAGAATGAGGGTCTTATGTCCATGCCCATAGTGACACACCTACTCCAACAAGGCCACACCTCCTAAAAGTGCCACTCCCTGGGCCAAGCATATACAAACCCATCAGATTTACCAACCATATTCTATATTGGTTGTGTGTGTCAGGGGTTGCTTAAGTTTGATTTGTTTTTCCTCTCTGTCTTGATATTTCCAGAGAACCACAACCAATGGCATCAATCTTCCCAACTCTTCCTGGGTCTTGTTACTTAAAGCAAATGAAAATTAAATCTCCTTAACCTCTTGGGAAATCCACAGTGGATGGAAGTAACTGGCCAGCTCCTCTGTTCAGAGGATCAAAGGCATAACACTGGAATGTGAAGACTCTGGTGGTGAGGTTACTAGATTTATGGGTCACAACCTATGCCCCACGAAGCCGGGTTTGACCCTTGTCCGTCATAAGCCAATTGAAGGAGCTAAATTTATACTGAACTGCGGACAAAGGAGATGTATTCAGTGTGACCGTTGGAAAGAGAGACAAAGACCTAGCAGTTCTCACTATTCCATCTAAGGGGTCCTGATGTGAGGGGAAAGTTTAAGTAGAGAGCAAGAGATATACAGGATGAAATAGTGTAGCCAAGGCTGGACCCATGCCACCATTTTCCCAGCTTCAAGTTTCTTGTGCAAGTTCACCTGACTAGTTGGTCTTTCTTCAGGAGATGACAAGCTCCTCCCCCAGCATCCCCAGGGCCTCAGCTTCATCTTCTTTCAGTAGCAGATTCCTTGAGGAAATGCCAGATTGTTGGGATCCACTCTTTCAATAGTCTGACAGTACAAGAGGGAAAGAGTATCTTAGAATTTTTGCATTTCTGCCAAGCAGAAAGTTACACTGGGGGATGCCACCACTCACTCAAGCCTGGGTGTGCATTCTTCTATCCTGGAATTCATCTCTACTGTTGGCCAGCCAATGTTCTGTGTTTCACTGACCTGTCTTTAAGCTTAACTATAACCTAGATTGGAAAAATATAATTTAAAAAAAAATCTTTCCAGATCCTTCAAAGCCTCCCACCAGAGGTTGGGAGGAAAGAATGATATCATGTGGGACCTGATGTGTGTTCCAGAGAATGTGCTCAGAGAAGACAGAGAAGCCACACCCCCGTGAAGCCAGGTAAATACATCCCACTGCTCACATATTCTCTAGGTGTTTATTCCTAGCAGTTCCACCGTGATCCCCAGAATGGCCATCTACTCCAGCTACATGGGTTTATTTAGAGAAAAAAATGCACCTTTTCTTTTGCTACAGAAGGTACCTTTGCAAATCAGGAGTGCCAACTGTCAATAAAGAAACAAAACAAACAAAGCAGCTTTTGCCTCAGAGGTATTAAGGACAGGGTTTATTCTGGACCTGAACATGACTAACCTGACCCAGGAGCTCACCAAATGTGAAGCTGGACCCCAGGGGAATTGTGAAGGAGCATCCCACAGAGCCATATATGCCAAGGCTGATGGACAGATCAGAACCTCAGTGACATGGAGAGGTTGGAATGTTACCAGTCCAGAGGCTGACTACAACTTATCCTCCACTCCAGAAAAGGTTGGCTGGCTGCGTCTTTTCTCCTGTCGAGCTGGGAGCTGTCTCTTTCCTCTGTGCAGCATTTGGTTTCTGCTCTCCTATCAGAACTGGAGAAAAGGGACGCCTCATGGTCCTGGAGAGTTCCATTTCAAAGGATGACTTCTGCGGAAGTCAAATCCTTGAGTCTCAGAGCTGGTGAGAGTCTCAGCTTTCAAAAATAAAACTTTCAGTTTCAAGCCGTCCCCCACCCCCAAAAAATACTTACAGCTTTATTAAACTAAATGTTCAGAGAGAAAAAAGTGCCTGGGAGAGGAGGAAACATACTTTACCCACCAAGACACGTACTTTCCCAGCCCCATCAAGTAATCATTTAATGGAATCTTTGGGTAAAAAGGAAGGGGTGGGGAGCTTGTATCAGAAAGCAGACAAGCATCTCCAGTATCCACCTTCCAGCCATGGGTGCCTGTTGAAAGTCAGTTTGGGGCACACAGGTGACCAGGATAAATGTGTCTCCATGTGGGGTTTTATAGACAAAGTCATTTTAGGCTCCATTAAATACTGACTCATCCTTGCTTGGCAGTGTACATATTGTTCTGACTAAATCCATGAGCTCAAGCAACTCCTAAGAATCAAAACCTGTGTGCACAGGGGCCAGGCAGAACATCATAGCTGCTGCAAAGGTTTTTAAATTATGCACAGGTAGACGAGGAAGGCAATCACACCATGTGCCGGGCACTGAAAGAATTAATTATTTAGCTGCAGGAAAGCAAATGTTCTAGGGTCAGACGCTTTGCTTGGCTTGACATTCAAAAATGTTACTGTGTGTGTTTATGGGTGACACCATTTCTGAAGGGCAGAGCGCAGGTCACTGAGTCTGCCCCAGCTGCCCCAACCTCAGCTAATGTTCCTTTACCCATGTACGGGGGACATCTTTAAATGGTTCCAGGGGAGAAAGTTCCTGAATCTATTCAGGAGAGTCTCAGAGTGGGGAGAGCACAAATACAGAGCAATCTGACCTTTCTTTTGCCTTCTAAAATTCACTCCATTTGCAACAACCTCTTTAAACTTATAATTGTTTCCGAGAAAGTCTCTCTCTCTGTCTCTCTCTCTCTGTCTCTCTCTCTGTCTCTTTCTCTCTCTCTCTCTCTCTCTCTCTCTCTCTCTCTCTCTCTCTCTCTGTCTCTCACACACACATATATAAAATTATATTTTACTTTTATTTATAAGTATGTGCGACAGGCCACATGAAGCTCAAGGAAGACCAAAGTGTGGATATATTGATCCTTCTTAGAAGGTGGATCAAAATACCTATGGCTCACAGCCAACCAATAGACTAAGCATAGGGTCCCCAAAGGAGCAGCTAGAGAAAGGACCCAAGGAGCTGAAGAGGTTTGCAGCCCCATAGGAGGAACAATAATATGTATGTACCAACCAGTACCCCCAGAGCTCCCAGGGGCTAAACCACCAACCAAAGAGTACACATGGAGGGACCCATGGCTCCAGCTTCATATGTAGCAGAGGATGGCCTTTTCAGACATCAATGAGAGGAGAGGCCATTGGTCCTATGAAGGCTCAATGCCCCAGTGTAGGGGATTGCCAGGTCAGGAAAGTAAGAGGGGGTTGATTAGGGGGAGGGGGGGATGTGATAGGGAGTTTTGGAGGGGTAACAAGGAAAGGGGATACCATTTGAAATGTAAATAAAGCAAATATCTAATACAATAAAAAATAAAAATGACTAAGTATGTATGAGAGCAAGAATAGGCACGTGAATGCACTGAGTACCCTGAAGATGGAATTCCAGATGATGATTCTTATGTTGCCTGGTGTGTGCGCTGGGAATTGAACCCAGTGCCTCTGCAAGAGCACTACACACCACACACTCTTGAGTCATCTCTCCAGCCTCTGAATGTCCTGATAATACCTGTGAACATTTAAAAAAAGAAAAATGGTAATTGTCAATATTAACAAGGCTGTGTATATCTTACCATTCACACAATGTCTCTTCTCTTCAGTAATGTTCTTCACCTGGTACCTCCTATGTGCTAGGCATTGTTCCATGGCTGCAAGAATGCCGCTTCAACCCTCGATAACCAGCTATTGTGGCTAAGTCAGTGGAGGATGGACCATGTGACTCAGCCCTGTGAAGCATGCATGAGTAATTTATTTAATTTCCATGACAGTCCTATGAGGTAGATGACACTTGATTTAATTTCTTAGCATGGCTGCAGCAAATTGCCACATTCACAGATGCTTGGAGGAACCAATGTGTGCTGGCAAGATGGCTCATCAGGGTAAGCTGTAAGCCTGAGTCAGTCTGATTCTGGGGATACATGGTGGAAGAAGAAAACTAACCTTCACATCCACCCTCATGAGTTGTCCTCTGACCTCTACATATATCTGTTCCCACATACATGCATGAAAACACCAGCGGTAAATAAATGTAATAAAAACTATTACAAAAAAACTCTCATGTATTTCATGGTTTTACATGTGAGGAGACTACCTTAGTCTCATTCTGTTAACCTTGGAAAACACTCATACAAATAGCAAATTAGGGGAAGAAAGGATTTATTTTATCGTATAGGTTATTGGCCACCATCGAAGGAAGTCAGGGCAGGAAATTGAATGCAGGGATCTAACCACAGGCCTGCTTGTTGTGCCACACAGTATTTATTGCCTCTGACCAAAGAACTTGCTTCATATCCAAAGAAGCACGATAGGAGTCAGGGAGGGAGGATGCTGCTTGCTGACACATAGGCAGGCTAGTATTCAGGTATTTGATAAAATTCAGGCCCATCTGCCTAGGGATGGTGCCGCCCACAGTGGGCTGTGCCTCCCTACATCAATTAACAATCAAAACAACCCCTCTCCCCAACGACATGCCCATGGGTCAATCTGATCTAGGCAACCCCTCAACTGAGATTTGCTTCCCAGATAATTCTAGATTGCATCAATTTAACATTTCAAGGCTAATCAGGACAGGAACCAAATTGATTTCAGCAAAATTAAAACCTAGCTAGTAACTTCTGTGCCTAGTGGGTCTGGGGTAAATGAGCCCCAAAGCATGTTTTGCTTGGGGGAAGACTTTAGAGCCAGTCCATCTCCTTGTTTGTGACCTAGAAAGTCCATGTCCAAGCACGCAGATCTTTGTGACCCTCTGGGATGCCAATCACCCCAAGGTTGGGTGTTGCTAAGCATTTCCAAGCTCTTGCATGCATAGCTCTTTGCTTCCAGCAAAGCAGGGCAGAGCTAACCACAAGAATGTGAATTAGCAGATTAGTTTTCAACCAGTAAGAAGTCTTAAAGATCAACCTTTTCCAGATAACCCTTGACTTGAACTGAAATCCATTCCTGAGACCCAGGGACTAAAGGATGGCAAGACTTTGCACTGTGTCTTCTTAAAGAGATCCTGCTTTGCTCATCTTAGCTACCTGTAGCCCTCTCAAAGGATGTAGGTCAATATGACAAATAGCTAGAAAACTAGAGGGAATCCTGTGCTTGGAGTACTCTCCTTTTCTTCTGAAAGCCACACTTTATTTTTTCCTGAAATTTCACTTTTATGAAATTTCATGGTTAAATATATTAACCACAATCCCTACAAACCATCCTTCAATGTAAAATAGCACCATAATTTATGAATTTGCCATGCTTGTCTTCCCACATCCACACCCTACCCCCTTGGACCTATGTTTTCAGTTTCTCTACAGAATTTTTTTTTAATATTTAATGCTAAAAAATTATACAACAGAGCTGGGGCTCTGGGTGATGCCAAAGAGGACGTGTGTTAGCTCTGGAGTTGTGTTGGGTTGAGAGTGGTCAGCCATAAGGCATCTACAATTGCAGTGAGCTGTTACATTGACTTCTGTTCTACTAGGAACCTATTTCTGGATAACTCTGTACCTACCTCATAGTCTATGGAGAATCCAGGTTCTTTGCAAAAAAAAAAAAAACAAAAAAAAACAAAAAAAAAAACAAAAACAAAAAAAAACATATTTTTCTAAAGAACTCTTTAATTATTTTTATGGGTAAGTATAGTTTTCCAAATGTGTGTATGTGTACCATATATGTGCAGTGCCCATGAAGTTCAGAAGATGGCACCGGATTCCCTGAGACTGGACTTTCAAATGATTGTGAACTGCCAAGTGGGTGATGGGAACTCAAGCTGGGTACTTTGCAAGTGCAGCAAATGCCCTTTCTGCATGAGCTATCTCTCCAGATCCCCGTTTCTTTTTTTAATGTGTGTCTAATACAGATAATGAGAATCTCTGCCAAGAATTTATTTTGGAAGGGCTCATTGGTTTAACTAAGCCAGAGAAACATTAAAAAAAAAAGAAAGAAAGAAACCCACCAGAGTAATAGATAAAAATAAAAGAGTCAATGAGCCAGAGACTCAATAAAAGAAAAAAAGAGGCAATTGTTTCTCAAAGGGTAGATTTGTTTGCAGAAAACTAAATCTGCCATGGGGTGGGGGCAGAAATATCTGCACATTAGAAAAAATGGGACTATTGGAAAATTACTTATATAGCTAATATTTAGATGAGATCATTCAAAGAATTCCTTGATGTGAAGCTGTCCAGTGTCTTTCTGTGCTATAATTTCAGAATAGCAATCTTGGGCTATCACTAGCCTCCTAAATAAATATCCATTTCTTTCCCATTTATGTGTCTGACCTAACCTCCTGTAACTATAAGGCAAAACCTTTTGAAATGTTTTACCTTAGCAGATCCTATTTTCCAACAACCAAAAGGCTGAGTCATCAGACAGCATATAGGGCCCATGGCTGGAATGTCCCTGCTTTGCTGCAACCGTCTCCCTGATCCCATCAACATACTTGACGAGTATCTTGAGCTGTGTTTTCTTGTTCTGTTTCTATAAAAAAGAAAAAAAAAACTTCATGAGACTGTAACCACATTGGAACATGGAGCTGGGAGTAACTGGAATTTGGGTTTCTGGGATATGGTCACTCAGATTTGGCTTCAGAATGAAGCATCTCTTAGTCCCTTGGAGGTGAGATCTGGGTTTTCACATAACTGCTGTCACTGGCTACATTTCGGAGTCACTCGAGTTGCTCTCTAGAAAGACACCTGCCATACATCATTCTGGTGAGAAGTCAGCATTCAAGGCAATGTGAGTGCTTGCTGGCAAGTTTGATGACTAGATCCTAGGATCTAGGGTAGAAGGAGACTCCTACAAATTGTCCTCCACATGTACCCACACACATATATGCACACAAATAGATAATAAAATGTAATATATTTTTTAAAAAACAAGTCAACGCATTTCAGCATGCCATCAACTTCCCTCTAACTCATTAACTTTTACTACAGATGCCTAAGGAATCCTAATATTTGAATGCAAACAGGAAAAAAACAGAATTGATAAAAATCTTAATGAAGCATTCAGAAAAGAAAGGCATTTTCTTATAGTGGCTTTAAAGCAATTATTTTTAAAGCTGGGGAAAAAAAAACAAGATCATTAATGTTCAGTGGCGACAATTCTACAGTTAGCCATGAAGGTCAGAGGATGGTTGGGCTGTGAATGTCAGATTCCCTTTGCCTTATAGAGTTCTCATCCCAGTGAGAAAGGTTGTATGTGGATGTGGATAAATAGGTTATGTCTCTGCTACAACAAACACCCAGTAGCTGAGGAACAGAAAAAATGATCAGAAATGAGTGAAAGGGTGTGGTTAGAAGATAACAAACCACTCAGCAATTAGAAACAATGAATTCACAAAATTTTTAGGCAAATGATTTGGTCTGGAAAATATCATCCTAAGTGAGGTAACCCAATCACAAAAGAATACACATGGAATGCAATCTCTGATAAGTGGATATTAATTAGCCCAGAAGCCCTGAATACCCAAGGCACAAATTGCATAACAAATGACTCCCATGAAGAAGTATGGAGAGGGTCCTGATCCTGGAAAGGATTGATCTAGCATTGGAAGGGAATATAAGGAGAGAGAAAAAGGAGGGAGGTGATTGGAGAAGGGATGGAGAGAAGAAGGTTTATGGGACATATGGGGAGGGGGGGTCCGGGAAAGGGGAAATCATTTGGAATGTAAACAAAGAATATAGAAAATAAAAATACTAAAAAAAAAAAAGAAGATAATAAACCCACCAATGTCCATGTCTTCATCCCCAAAACACATCAGGAACTTACAAATGTTACATGAATTAGCACATGGAATTAAGGGTAATGATAATTAGCCAGAGAGAGATTATTTTGAGGGATTAAGGTGAGCTTAATATAAACAGAGTGTCAAAAGGCCCTTTTAAGATTTTTA
Source organism: Apodemus sylvaticus (assembly GCF_947179515.1). Lineage (NCBI taxonomy): Eukaryota > Metazoa > Chordata > Mammalia > Rodentia > Muridae > Apodemus > Apodemus sylvaticus. The sequence goes on along the minus strand of NC_067493.1, from coordinate 42,669,656 downwards.
TTTCATTTTTAATTTTAATGTGCCTATGAGTGCAGTACCTACAGAGACCAGAAGGGGGTGCCAGATTCCTGGAGCTGGAGTTACAGGCCATTGTAAATTGTCATGTTGGTGGTGGGAATGGAAGCCAGGGCCTCTGCAAGAGCTGTAAGTGTTACCAATCACTCTTCATTAATCCACTCCACTTTTGAGACAGGGTTGCATATATCCCAGGCTGGTCTAGAACTCACTATGCAGCTGATATTGACCTAGGACTTTTCCCTCATCCACCTCCCAAGTGCTGGGATTATAGGCTAGGACCACCATACTCAGTTTATGAGCTCTTGGGGATTGAACCTAGGGCTTCATGCATCTTAGGTGAGCACTCTGCCAATGGACTACATCCCCAGCCTTCAAGTTGTCTTGTTTTAAGTAACTGAAACCATGGTGATTTAGTGCAGCATCACCTAAATGTTAAAACAGGGGATGCAATCAATGAATATTTGAAAGTCAAATCACGATATGCATAATTTCAATATATTCTCTGATGTTTTAGCTATTAACCATTTCTACTAATCCCTGACCACCTCTCATTGCCAACTTTAATGTAACATCTTCTGGCCACCCATGGGTTAAGAACGAAGGATGTGCTTGTTGAGTCTGAAGGTGCTTCTGCACCGTGCTCAGAACATGCCCTGTCATCTGAAGGGTACATGGGTATCTAGGGCCTCTTTTTATCTCATACTCATCATCTTCTCTGAAAAGATTAGTCAGACAGATGATAAGACCATTAATCTTAGAAAACTCCATTTGTTGGTAATTCTCAGTACTGCTGAGATGGCTCCTTAGTCAGAAAATTTGTTTCTATCTTATTAAGAAGGATTTTTTCCTCTATATTTCATGGATACCAATGAAGAGCTTGCTAGTTGAGAGTTCTAAGAAGATTAATTTGAACTGGGCAATCCTAAATCTCCAAGCTTATAAAATGCTCACACCAGTGAGCAGGACGGGACTGCAAATACTGACCATAGGTCCCTATAGTAGGGCCTAGAAAACTCTCAGAAGCTTAGATACCACAGCCTCCCCATTGGCCAACAAATGTGGTTTCTATCTGAATGACACTTGTAGTAACTTCTGTGGTTTCACTTGTTTTTGATCCTGTAATTAACCAGTGCTGGCATGCAGTCTTGTCTGACTCCACATATTCTCTGGACCCTTTTGTTTGTGGGCAAGGACCCTCTTCACAGTGCCTGGGATACCCCTATCTCTGTTGAATTCCACCCAGCTCTCCAGTCCACAGTTAATAGCCTACAACACAGAGCGTGGGTTATAACTAATAAACAGAGAGGAATTTTATTCTAATCTATACCTATAATGTTTAATGGTGAACTTCAGCCTAGTAAGTACTCTGGGAAGATGGAAAGGATGTGATAGATATGTGGCTTTTGAGAGACAATGCTGTACCGTGCAGATTCTCGGAGAGATGCCATTCCCCAAGGCCATTGCTTGTGTGTACAGCCATGGGTGTTCTTAACCGATGCATCCACTTATTTTAGAAACTTAGCATGGGGCGAGGCAGAGGAGACCTCTACCTGTCACGTACAGCAGGACACATAGCCAATTCACCTACTCTGGGCCCTAGGGGCTTCTTTATATAATCAAGGCCATGCATGGCAGTGTCTTGCCACTTTCTTCTGTTGAGAAGCCTGGGACAGCAGATTGGTTGCCATTACATGTAAGTCAGATGGGTTTGAAAAATCATAAATAATGATTTTTCCTCCATACTATTCCAGGCACTGCTCCTGAAAATGGGCCATCTCCAAAACACACACAAAAAGACTTCTATCGAGGGAAAAAATGAGGTCTTTGACACAGGGGATGGAGATTTAAGTTACAATGAGACACTTTATTATAAATGAGAGCTAATTACATTGTTGTCGTCCTTTCCAATGCCATGCCAACCCAGATGTAATCAACCTAGTTAAGTAAAAAGAAAAATTGCATTTACTGAGGGTTTGTGAAGATTGCCATCCAGTGTGCCCCAGACCTAAACAGCTTTGACCACATTTTCCAAGGCTGTATGAGATGCTGGCTGCTCTATGGCTTATATTTCATGATCTATCATTCCACCTTGGACTGGTCAAGATTTATGACTAGTGCTAAAAAGGTGAGCTCTTTTTAATATGGTGTTTCCTTAATTCCTTGAGAAATTTGTGCAGTGTAATTTGATCATATTTATCACCTCCCACTACTACTTCCATCCCCATGCCTCCCAGATTCATTGTACCCCAACACGCTCCCCACCATCTTTAACTCACTAAGTTCAGTTTGTCTTGCCTGTCCATGTTCATCCATGGAATGTGGCTGATCTACCAGGACCACATCCTTAAAGAAAACTGACTCACAAAAGATGATTCCCAGAAGCCTTCAATAGCTTACAGTTCCTCAGGTAGGAGTGGGGACTCTGGAACCTCTTCCCATTCTATACTGGAATGTCGACTGGCTTCATCTTGTGCAGGCAACCATAGCTGTTGATTTCATGTGTACAGCTGTCATGTCCAGAAGACCCCATTCTCTGGTTCGCCCCAAGCTCTGGCTCTTACACTCTATGCACTCCCCTCTTCTTGATGGTCTTTGATATTCCAGGTGTGATAGAGGTGTCCCATTTGTGGCTGAGCGCTCCACTGATACTCTCTGCACTTAAACCTGTTGTAAGTTCTTTCATTGACCACCACTGAAAAAAATAACTGCTCTGATGCAATCTGAAAATTGTGTTCATCTATGGGTTGAAGATGTGAATTTAGAGAAGGCAGCTTGATATTAGATCCACTTAGCAAAATAACAGTAGTAGAGCCACCCCTGGGGTCCAGCCATGGGTTCTTAAGTCACATTTATGCTTCTTCCTGTCAAGTAGGCCTTCTATCCAATCTGAAAGTGGTGGTTACTTTCATAACAAACATGCCACTATTTCACTCATGAGAGCATCTTACCATGCAGGCCATTATTGTAGCTCACAGGGTTCACAGCTGACTCCCCTCTACTCCCATTCAAGTAGCCTGCACAGCACCTTCTAATAGTATGATAGGAAGCCAGAAGGGAGCAAGCTTCCTGGTCAGTGTATGGTGTCTTCAGCAATAGAACTTACCTTTGTGTTCCGGTGAACCTCTGTCTTAAGAAAAGGAATGGTCACAGTCTCAGGCAGCCAGGGATATGGCTTCAGGAGCTATAACAGAAATGAGTGGAAGCTTGGTCAGAAGTCATGTGCTGCCAGAACTATGAGCTTAGCATGTGTTTGGAACAGGTCTGTGCAGACAGCTTGGCACTCATGTTCAACTGTGGGGATGAGCATATGGTTCCGTGGTAGCATGTTTGCCAGATTGGTCTTGGCTTACCCAGGGCTCCCCATCCATCCTCAGTGTCTGGAATCGATGCTAGTGAATTTGGACTTTGTCCCCTAACATCCTTATGACAGACCTTTGGAATTGTGCCTGTGCAGATTTCTATTTGACTTTGCTAGTAAGGAATTTTCACCATCGTCAAACCGTCTTGTGCAGAAGTCAGAGCCCATTCTGTATTGCAGACACCACAATAAAACAATGAAGGAGATGGAGCACAGCTCAGCTCTTGCAGATATCTGAGCTTGGTTCCAAGTACCTACATGGCAGCTCACAACTGCCTGTAAGTCCAGTTTTAGGACACTCAACCCCCTCTTCTAGCCTCTGCAGGGTCTGCATGCATGTGGTACACAGACACTCATTGGGACAAAACATCCATTCATGTAAAATTCAAGCCAACAATTCGAGGGGGGGAGGAAGGGAAAAGAAGGGAAAGGAAAGGGAAAGGGGAAAGAAGGGAAAGGAAAGGGGAAGGGAAGGGAAGGGGAAGGAAAGGGGAAAGGAAGGGAAGGAAAGCAGAAGGGAAGGGAAGGGAAGGGAAAAGAAGGGAAAGGAAAGGGGAAGGGGAAAGGAAGGGAAGGAAAGGGGAAGGGAAGGGGAAGGGAAGGGGAAGGGAAGGGAAGTGGAAGGGAAGAGGAAGGGAAGGGAAGTGGAAGGGAAGAGGAAGGGAAGGGGAAAGAGAAGGGGAAGGGGAAGGGAAGGCAAGGGAAGGGAGGGGAAGGGGAGGGGAAGGGAGGGGAGGGGAGGGGAGGGAAGGGGAGGGGAAGGGAGGGGAGGGGAGGAGAGGAAGGGAAGGAAGGGAAGAGGAAAGGAGGGGAGGAAGGGAGAAGGAAGGGAAAGGAAGGGGTCGGGAAAGGGAGGAGGGAAGGAAGGAAACAATGATCTAAATTCTTCTTGTGAGTCAGTTTCTGAGGATAAGAAGTTCAGCGTTTAAAGAAAAACAGTAGTCATACTGGCTCTCTGTGATTTGACTTTTGAAACATTGAATTAAATTACACTACAGAAATCAGGTCAGCATGAGCCTGCCAGGAGAAAACATAACCTTGAGGATAAATTCTAGCCACAAGGTTTTGCAAGCTTAAAATATTTTTGCTATATTAAAAGTATACATTGATATATACTTTTAAGGACACATAAAACACACTTTTATTGGCCTGTTAATAGAAGTTAAGAACACTTTTACTGTTTCCTCATTTTAAAAGCAATTTTTTTAAAAGCACATTTCTGGTAAACATTTAAAACTTCCTGAATTGTGTAGATATTATGGGATGATCCTGCCCAAATTAGACAGCCATTTAATTGCAATTTGTTTTCATTAAAATTTATAAAATCCTATTACTGGATTATTTTACTCTAAATCACCCAAAATGCCTATTCCTAAAGAGCATAGCTTTCTGTCACATTTGCCTTAAACAGATGAAAAGGGGGGAAAATCATTACTTTATTCAAAAGCTGAGTTTTATCACCAGCATTATGAAAAATTAAAGTATAAAGTGCATAAAATATAATAAACTTTTATAATAATAAAATTGAATATGACACAGTAAATTACTATGGACATTTCAGAAAGCACTGATAGAGATCTTGGAAAGGATGCTGTATTAAAACAGAACATAGCCATGCCCTTTCTGGATGCAAAATAAAGGAGATGAAGTCAGAATGTCAAATATCTATACTCTGGTATTTCTTAAAGAATTGACTGTATCACCAAGTTCTTACCCTAAGCACCCTCCCACCCCCGAGGAAGGGGAATTTTAGTATGTGATATACATACATACATACATACATACATACATACATACAACAGAATGGTTGCTAGTGAGACTCATAAACAACCAGGGAACTGTTGTCATTTGCCACATGCACAAACCTAGAGAATATTATAGTGAGTGGAGTACGAGAACAGAAACAAAATACATTGCAATCTTGCTTGTATGTGGGATCTAAAAATATTGAACTTGGGCTAGTGAGATGCCTCAGTGGATAAAGGTGCTTGCTGCCAAAACTGACAACCTGAGTTCAATCCCCAAGATCTTCTTGATGAATGGAGAGAAATAACTTCTGCAAAATGTCCTCTGACCTCCTCGCACACACTGTGGCAGATGCATGGCCTCAAGATGACATCATCGTTCAGCACTCATGGGGCAAGAGCCACTGAGTGAAATCCATTCAACAAGACGATACACATATTTACATGCCAATGTATAAATCATGGAAGCTATTCATGAGGTAAGGGTGACCCATGTTCATTACAGCTCTACTCAAAATCAAGAGGGCCAGCCTGATGGCCATGGTGGATGGATAATGGCAATGTGGTACATGTTCACAATGTTCAGCTATAAGGAGAAATGAAATTATGAGGTTTTTAAGTAATAGACAGATCTTGAAAGTATTATGTTAAATGAGATGACTCAGAACCTGTGTACCCTCTCATATGTGGCACTGAACTTGCAGACTTGCAGTGTTAATATATATATATATACTTATATATATGTGTGTGTATATATACTTATATATATGTGTACATATATATACACATATGTATACACAATATATACATATACACACATATATACACATATTACATGTGTATGTGCATGTATGTATATGCATGCATATATTAAATGTATATATGTACATGTATGTATATGCATGTGCATATTACATAAATGTGTATGTATATACATGAATGTGCTGGTTTGTATATGATTGGTTCAGGGAGTAACTCTGTTAGGAGGTGTGGCCTTGTTGGAGTAGGTGTGTTGCTGTGGGTGTGGACTTAAGACCCTCACTCTAGTTGCCTGGAAGTCAATCTTCTACCAGCAGCCTTCAGATGAAGATGTAAAACTCTCAGTTCCTCCCACACCATCTCTGCTTGGATGCTGCCATGTTTCTGCCTTGATGACAATGGATTGAACCTCTGAGCCTGTAAGCCAGCCCCAATTAAATGTTGTCTTTTATAAAACTTGCATTGGTCTTGGTGTCTGTTCACAGCAGTGAAACCCTAAGACAGAAGTTGGTACCAGGAATGGGGTATTGCTGTGATAGGCATGACCATGCTTTTGTTTGGAAGAATGTGGATTTTGGGACTTTGGATTTGGAAAACCATGAAATGCTTTAAGTGGGGCTTAATGGGCCAGCCTAGTAGGACTATGGAAGACAGTGGTGCTGAGGGTCATTTGAACTGTGTAGGCCTGATGGCCCAAGAGGTTTCAGTGGAGAAGAACTTTAATATGTGGCTGAGAGACTGTTTTTGTGATGTTTTGGTGAAGAACAGGACTGCTTTTTGCCATTGTCTGAAGAGACTGTCTAGGGCTAAGGTAAAGAGATTTATATTAATTGCATCTGCAAAGGAAGTCTCAAAAAAGCCCAACAAAATTTTGTTCTCAATTTAAGTCTGATGAAGAGAATTTTGAACAAACATAGAAAGCTGAGAAAGGAAAAGTACAAAATATATAGTTTGAGTATTAAAGGGGTGTCAGGAAATGAAATGGAGCTGAATTCAAGCATATTAAATTGAATTAAGGGAGTGGTGACCTTGGGGCAAGATTCCACCCAGCTAAATTTAGGTACAAGCTTGGTAGTACAATCCTTTAATCCCAGGAGGCAAAGATAAGCAGATCTCTGAGTTCAAGGCCAGCCTAGAAGAGAGCAAATTCTAGGTGAAGAAAAACTTAAATCCAGGCTTGGTGGATCACACCTTTAATCCCAGTATTTAGGAGACAGGCATGCAGATCTCTTGAGTTCAAAGTCAGTCTGTGGAGCAAGATTCAGGACAGCCAATTTAGGCAGTGAAAGAGCTGGGAAAAGGAAGCTAGTAATAACATAATATAACAAGGGTGGCAGTGTTCCAGCTCCTGCAAGCAGCAGAACTCAGCAGCTTCAGCCATGTGTCCCTGGCTTTATATTCAAGAGGAGGAGGAGACTACTGGGACAATTGATGCTGGTTAGCTGGAGGTAAGAAATTAGTGGTGATTAAGAAAAGACCAGCATCACTGAGGTGAAATCTTCTGGGAACTGTTTTCTGAGAGCACAAAGAAGCTGTATTCCAGAGATAGCCAAGGTTGTACCTCATGCTGCAGCTGTACTTGGTAACATGTAAGAATTATCCAGGTGGTGACTTTGAAGGCATGAAGGCATCATGAAGAACAGCTGAGGTTTGGCACTGTGAGAGGCCATGGAAGGCCATTGGTGAAAGTGCACCCTCACTTGTAATTGACAGTCCAGGACTGAAGGGGTCACACAAAGGAGTTGAGGCTTGGTACCATGAAGAGAGCCTATGAGAGGCTTTGGTGAAGCCTAGTTGCAGTGGAAGACCCCAGCATATTGGAGATGCCAGAACCATGGGATGACCACCAAGAACAGCAGTAGAAGCGGAGTGGATCAAACTGAACTTAGAGTGAACAGAGGGCAGAGCTGGAGAAGTGACACCAGCTCTTTGGAGATGCACAGAAGATCATGTGTGGATCTCAGACACTGGAACAAGAAGCTGTGAAGCTGAAGTTGACTTGCGGACCCTAAGATATTAAAGATGTCAGAGCCACAGGATGCCTGCCAAGGAAAGCTGCTAACAGGGAGTGGAACCAGCCCAGGAGAAAGAACCTTGTTGCAGTCAACAAAGATGAAAAATGAGTTGGATATCTGAAGACTGCTTTGCCATCAGACATGGAGATGCAGAGTTTGGACTTTTCTGAGCTGGGTTCCTGTCTTGCTTGGGTGATTACAGTTAAGTGATGAGATGAATCCCAAAAGAGACCTTGAACTTTGGACTTTTAACACTGTTGAGACTGCTATGACTACAGGGACTTTTGAAGTTGGACTAAATGTATTTTGCATTATGCTATACTTAAGTATGTCCCCCATAGACTTATGTTTGAACAAGCCTATGGGGGCCAGGAAGTGGAATGTGTTGGTTTGTGTATGATTGGTTCAGGGAGTAACTCTATTAGGAGTTGTGGCCTTGTTGGAGTAGGTGTGTTGCTGTGGGTGTGGACGTAAGACCCTCACTCTAGTTGCCTGGAAGTCAATCTTCTACCAGCAGCCTTCAGATGAAGATGTAAAACTCTCAGCTCCTCCCGCACCATCTCTGCTTGGATGCTGCCATGTTTCTGCCTTGATGACAATGGATTGAACCTCTGAGCCTGTAAGCCAGCCCCAATTAAATGTTGTCTTTTATAAAACTTGCATTGGTCTTTGTGTCTGTTCACAGCAGTGAAACCCTAACTAAGACAATGAATAAGATATATTTGTACATGTATGTATATGTATGCATATATTACATATATGTACATGTACGTGTATGTGTGTACATGTATGTATATGCATATATAAAATACATGTATGTATAATGTATTCGTATACATATATATATATATATATATATATACATGTGTGTACTTGTATATGTATACATGTATGTGTATACACATACACACACAAAATTGTAAGTGCGACAAAAGTCAAGAGAAAGAGAGACCAATAGAGAATAAAGTAAATGGATGCTGAGGAAGGGGGTGGAGGAAAAAGACATGTGACCCTGATATAAAAGCAGAAAGGCAGGGCTTGAAAGATGGCTACATAGTTAAGAGCATTGTCTGCTCTTCTAGAGAAGACCTGGATTCGGTTCTCAGAATTCACATGGTGACTCACAACCATCTGTAACTACAGTTTCAGGAGATCCAATGGTCTCTTCTGGCATTTTTCGGTACTGCTCTCATATGCACAAAGCCACACAGACACAACATATAATTGAAAATAAAATAAGTCTTTCAAAATAGAAATCTGAAAGGAGATTGGTAGTAGTGATATAGAGGGATTGGTGTTGGGATGTAGAGGTAATGGACTGAGGGGGGGAATTCATTCAAGCAGTCTTTGTTTGTCAAGAAAACTTCTTAAGTAACCATGCTCACATCTGCTTTGATAGAACCATTCTTCCCATTGGAGTAAAAAACCCTGAAGGAGACAGGGTTCCTGCCACACAGAAAATCAGGGTATGAATTTTGAGATAAGAATGGGGGGTGGAGATGGTGTGTATTTAGGAATGAATATAGCTCAGGGGGTGGGGTGACCTCGCAGTATATGCATAGCCCTAGGTCAGGTTTCTAATGCTGAATAAATGGACAGATGGAAGATCACAATTCCTGTGGATCTGTGCACTACGTACATGCAGCACCCTAGGAGGCCAGAAGAGAGTGTTGGATTCCCTGTAACTAGAATTACAGATAGTTGTTGATTCACCATGTGGCTGCTGGGAACCAAACCCAGGGCCCCTCCTGAGCCAACTCTCCAGCCCCATCTGTAACTTTCACAGACCCATTGTTTGGCAAGATTAACTTCAGTATTCTCAAAATGAATGCCTGACTTTGTTTGGTTAATTCTTAGTTTGGATCTCCATCATTTTTCACACAATGAGAAGCCTGCTTGAAGTCATTGTTCTAAGATCTATTTGTACTCAAGTATAATTCATCTGAGAGAGCCTACTTGTACACCAGCAGGAAGTCCCTCTGCAGGGCTTTGTGGTCAGAAGCAACAGTGGTGTGCCTCTGCTATGGAAGAAGGCCTCTTCTGCTGAAAAACCCCTTCTCTGGTCATGGACGGTGGTCAGTAACCTGGCTGAGCACTGAGAACCCCTGGAGAGAAGCCTAGCAAAGAGCTAATTTCTGGGAACCCTGAATAGGTAAAATTCTGTGCATGCTGCACACTTTCTAAGCAATGAGTATTACAAAGGTCCAGGAGCCATGATCCCACCAACTTAAAACCAGCCCAGGCACTTTACTGGTTTAAGCTTCACTGCAATGTAATAACTACAGTTGAAGCCTACATATATACTAGAGGATTTAGCCAACATCTCAAGGCAGCTCAGATCAGTCTTATGATATCTCTTACATTACTGAGCTCTGAGGCTTTATTTTCAGGGATAGGGTTAGGGTTAGGGTTAGGGTTGGCTATTGTTTCAACAAAAACAATACAAAATGTACAATACCAAGACAGCCAGAATCCCTGCATAGAAAGGGGGGAGCCACCTTGGCTGTCACCCAGGCCTGTGGTGAGATAGCACAGTGAGAAGAAGGGAGCCTGTAACATTATGAAGGCTGAGGAATACATCAAGAGGAAGCAGAAGGATGGAGGTTCGTTCCCTTGACACTAGAGCAATCTCTTTGAATGGGATAGATTCTTCTCAACAGATGCAGGGAGCTAGGTGTAGGTGCAAAAGTACCTACATACTCACCCTCAGTGCTCACCCTCAGTGATCCAGGCTCAGCAGCACTTTCAGCAGCAGAGGCCAAAGCATGGAACCCACAGACAGTGGGTGAGCATAAATGTAAAAGAAGGTTATTGAAAAGCAGTGATGGGGAAAGAGAGACAGAGACAGAGACAGAGACAGAGACAGACTGAGACTTAAGAGCAAGGTGAGGCTCTATGACTCAGGCAAAAAAACAAACAAACAACAAAACAAAACAAACAAACAAACAAAAATGATAACTAGAAATGCCCAATGGAATTGGGTCCCAAGGTGGGTTGTAGTACTTCAACATTTTGTTGGGGACTGGAGAGATGGCTAAGCAGTTAAGAGAATTTGCTACTCTAGTAGATGACCCAAGTTTGTCCTAGCACCCACACAGAACAATTCATAATCACATGTAACTTGAGCTCCAGGTGACAGGACACCATCTTGTGGTCTCCATGTTTATCTGCATACATGTACAATACCCTCACCCCACTCCCCACACACATAAAAATAATACAAAAGTAATTAATTCTCTCTCTATTACTTCCTTTTTCTATATAAGTATTTGTGTGCATGTCTGTGTTTCTGTATGCCTGTGTGTGTGTGTGTGTGTGTGTGTGTGAGTGTGCGCGCGCATGCGTTACATTCTCCTATTTAATTCTCATAAGTGCTGGGGCTTGGGGTCTGATCATTATTTTTTCTTTCCGGTGATGGGAACAGGAACTGCAGAGGTTAGGTCTATCTGGCCAGTGTCTTTATCTTACCAGGTTTCTTCATATCTCATGGATGCCTTGTGGCTGGAAATTTCTGTAAGATTCATCATTAATTCATAGAAAATAAATATGCCTGAGAAATCAATTTTATTGAGGCTAGGAAGCAGGAGAATGAAAGTGTCACTGTTTGTAAAACCCTATCCATGCTTAACGGCTTTGTTTTAAAAGAGAGGAAAAGCTACAAAAGTCATCCTGGGAGGAAGTGTAATGAGATGTATCTTTTATCCCCTCTAAGGTATTTTCCTAACTCAAAAAAAGAGCATCCACAATGGAAGAAAAATAGTGGGGTTTTTTTTTTTTTGACTCTATGGTTGCAATGAAGTTTCCACATTTAGCAGGAGTAAGAAAATATTCCTTCCACTCACGTAGTAAAATAGGTTGAGACTAGGTGTGGGAGCTCAGATGTCCCAGGTGTTCCTGTGCCTTGAATATCAAGAAGAGGAAATGGGATCCTACCATATTCAACCACAGAAGGCTGCAGGACTAATCCGGCAATTATTATCTCCTCCAAGCTTCCTGGCTGTGGACAGATGACATTTTAAATAGAAATCGCAGAGTGAGATGTCAGGCTCTAAGTTCCTGCCACAGAGGGACTGCGGCTGAAGCTCTGAGCAGAATAATGCAGTTACTGTGTCCAAGAGTGTCTGCTTGCCAGATAACAACAGAAGCCAAGGATTCCAGAAGAAACCTGTCCAGTTCTTGCACTCCATCCTTGCTGTAAAATCTGTTGGCTTACCAGATGCCAGGCAGAAGTCTGTGGTATATGCTGTGTCCAGAAACCATGTTGATGTCCTGGATCCCAGCTGCATCAGAGGCCCTTTTTCAAGTCAGCAGCTCTACTGCAAGGAGGGGCCCTGTTCATTATCTGTGCTGATGCCAGAAACCATATGGAAACCCATAACCCATGTTCCCATGGTCAGCAAAGAGCAGATAAGTTATTTTCAAAGTAATATCAATGACTAAAGATGCACAGTTGAGAAAGAGAGTCATGGAAGAGTACATTGACAACCTTACCTCTATCCCAACATCCCTCCCAACAAAAAAATAGTAACAGCCTAGACCAGAATCTATAAGAGAGAACTCTTAAAAACTGCAATAGGATGCTGGGGTGCTGCCCTCCACAGTATATCAGTATATTACTTCCAGTAGGAATGTGGAAGGGGAAAGACCCACTTTCACTTACAGGTCACGATGCTGAGAGTTTGACCACACCCCAGAGAGTATATAGATAACACAAATTGGGCTTTAATTTCATTTTGTTTTGCTGGGGGACATTGTAAGGGTGGAGGGGAGGATAAAGAAGAACAAGAAAGCAAATGTTATAAGGCTGTATGATGTGATGTCCCCAAAGAATCAATAAAAATACCCTCCCATAGGGAGGGTGGATACTGTTGCTTTAGGAGCCTCCTTTGCTCAAGTGCCTCCTAATTTTTGGGCAAAACAAACAAAAAATTAATAACCTCAGAGTCTACAAAATATCTATGATGCTGTGTGTGTGTGTGTGTGTGTGTGTGTGTGTTGCCTATGTGCATGCATTTAGAGGTCAGAGGTCAACCTTAGATGCCTTTTTCATTTGTTGCCAACTTTGTGTTTTGAAAGTGAGTCTCCCATGCACTGGGACTCATGTAGGAGGCTAGGTTGGCTGACCAGTAAGCCCCAAGGATCCTTCTGTCTCCACTTGCCTAGGGCTGGGGCTATAAACACATGGCTCCACACCCAAATTTTTCACATAAGTTGTGTGGTTTGATCTTGTGTCTTCATGTTTCCAAGCATGTCCCAAGAGAGTTCAGATGATAGTGATCATCAGATCACAGAACTTGGAGGAATAGCTGGAGTTGGGATTTTACAAAACCACTGCAAATTACAAAGATCTCCCAGAACTTACATAAAATATGACTAGTAACCATGGTCCAGCCATTGGGTTAACTAACTTCATTCTAGCAAAGGGGGGCAGGGGATAATATGCTTTGTTTTCAAGTAGCTCCCATTAGGGAAGAACGGGACATTTCAAACAGTGTGCTTGGGAGTCTTGGGTTAGGAAGAAAATGAATTGCAAAGCTGTTTTTCCCGTTGTTGCTGTTTTAAGTCCAGGATAATGGCACTGTCTTTCTCTGTGGTACAGTTGGTTTCTGCATGCGATCCTAAGTCCTGGAGTTCTAAAGTTTGCCTTAGTAAAATATTTGTAAAGGTGCCTGTGGAATTAGCTCTATGCAGCTAGAAACTTTAATTTTATTTTTAAATGGTTTATAACTACTACAAGGTCAATGTAAATACCAGCATAATGTACTAGGTTTATGTCTGTCTATGATAAAATAGACTGATAGCAAGCAACTTGGGGAGAAAGTCATTTCAGTTCATGGCTCTGGGACACACTTAAACATTTTGGGAACTCCAAGTGAGAAGTAGTTACAAGCCAAAGTTAAGGGCAAGGTGAAATGAATGTATGCTCACGTACTTAATTGTGCTCAGATAGATCTCCCTTCTGTTATACAGTTTAGGACCTGCTACCTAGAGAATGGTGCAGCGCGGACTTTCCCAAGTCAATTAACTTAAGATAGTAAGTACTTCATAGTCCTCCACAGTCTTCCACAGTCCTCCACACACAAGTCAATGTAGACAGTTCTTAATTGAGGATCTCTTCCCAGGTGACCAGGTTTTATCAAGTTGAGAAAGTTAGCCATCACATGTATGTTACATGGGCAAAAAAGAAGTTATTTATACTGGGAAAATATAAAATAGGGTAGATCTAACATAGTGTGAAGCCCTTGTTGATTACATTAGGAGAACTCTTGAGTTAAAAATTCCTAAGGTTAAATTCCTTGACTTAAAATTACTATTCTTGGTGCAGATTTATTGTCACCTTGACTCAATGGTCAAGAGTTTCTCATGGAAGCAATAGTCACAAAATTTGGGGACTACAAAATCAAGATATAATTATTATCCAGACATAAAAGTTAGGAAATAAAATGGAGATTTCTCAGTGGTTAAGAACACTTCCTGCTCTTACAGAGACTATGCTCACAGACACCTGTAACTCCAGGTCTAGGGAAATCTGAAGGTATCTTCTAGTGTCTGTATGCACCACATTCACACATACACATGTGCATGAACACACACACACACACACACACACACACACACACACACTAAAATCTTTAGTAACAACAAGAAAAGAAGTCAAAGTTGAGAGGAAACTTATATTGTTTAAGGATAATAAAGAAAGTCATGAGACTCAATTACAGTGGAGAGGGAGAAAGAGACAGAGACGATAGGTCAGCAAGAGTCTTGATGCTCTTACACAGGGCAATGAGCGGTCAACAAGCTGTCTCATTTCTGTCCTCTCTGCCATCTCCACCACAAGTAAATAACAGGAATGTCAGACAGAAGATGGATTTTATTGGGTAATGGAAATGGGAATTTCAAAGAATCTCATTTCTACTTCAGCAGAGCCAATAAGAATAGATGAAATCTGCCCAGAGAGATGCCAGAAAACTTACAATGTGCACCTGTCTCTGTCCTTGGAGTTTTCTATCTAAATTGGTTACTTAATGTAGTCCTTCAGATCACAGGAGTCTAAAGGCCAACTCCTTGTGACTTCGATTATCATATCACTAAGCTGCATTTACAGGAGATGGGACCAGGTCTCCATTTCTCCTTTTCTTTGGGAGAAAGAAGAAATGGCCTGGAAGCAATTGGTTTAAAATGGGCGTATTTGGGGCTGGACAGGTGGCTCAGGGGTTAAGAGTACTGACTGTTCTTCCAGAAGTCCTGAGTTCAATTCCCAGCAACCACATGGTGGCTCACAATCATTGATAATGGGGTCTGATGCCCTCTTCTGGTGTGTTTGAAGATAGCTACAGTGTACTCACAGACATAAAACAAAATGGGAGTATTTCTCAAGCTGGATTTAATGATCATCAGTTTATTAAACACTACTGGTTACCTGAAAGCAGAATAGAAGCATGATTTTACAGCTAGGTGTAGTGGAACAAGCCTGTAATGCCTGGGCTCAGGAGGCAGAGACAGGAGGATTATACATTTAAGGCCAACTTAAGGAAGGCAAGCAGAGAAGATAGTTTAGTCTAGGACCCTGTTTTTGATTTTGTTAAGCACACCCCACCATTTTCTCTGAATGCACTTTGCAACTTGGAAGCCTAGTTTATTCAGTTGCATCTACCATACATACATACATACATACACACACACACACACACACACACACACACACACCTCTGAACAATTCACCTAGAAACCCCAGGATTCCTTAACCTCCCAACCATATTAATCTATATATACTCTCATCTCTGGACAATAGTATAGATTTCTCCATTCCCTGGCAAGAGTCACAGTTAGATAGGTTGTACAGTTAGATAGTGTCTAGTCAAGTAGACTTGCAGTATTGTTGTATATGAAGACTAGATGGATCCTCCTTCATCCAGCCTTAAATGGGTTTTGGTTTCATGAGTAGTTAATGCAAACCTATGTTCTCTGATGACCATTTTGGAAAAATCTTCTATTTACTATCTCATGTATGTGCATAATTGCATGGGATATATGATTTAAACGAGGTACATTATGGGAAGGGATTGTCATAGTAGAAAAATGATTGCATAAGCTAATCTACCTATCAAAACTGAGAACTGTCTAACTATGCCTCTCAGTAAGCAACCAGTTCCTGATCCTCTTAGACCCCAAAGAGACTCCAGGCTATATCTAGGGGGTGTCAAGTGTCCTCAGTCAACCCACTGCCAATAATGACAGTAAACCCACTTTAAGCTGTACTGTAATTATCTCTGCTTGCTTCTTTTGTTAATATGTGCAAGCCCTTATTTGTACATCTTTGGATGAAAGTCCACTAACCTGGAAGCATCTGCTCCAGTTTCCCCTTACCAACAGGAACAAACCTGGGTTCTACATAGTGGGTTCCAGGCAAGTCTTAGCTTCTCCATGAGACTGAGTCTCACAAACAGAAAATAAATAAATGAATAAATGAATGAATGAATGAATAGATCTTGTTGATACTGTTTCTCTGTGCATCCAAACTTGTTTTTATAAGACCACTTTGATCTGCTGCTTGCACACTCTTGTCTTCACTAGCACATCAACATTACATGTTCATACCATATTGCAACACACAATAAAGCTCACATGGCAGGAGTTAATTCCTGGAATGCTGTCTTCTGAATCAATAAAGAGATAGCTTGGAGAAACTAGTGTCCCTCTCTTCATTACCTTTGAAAGGAGCAGATTTCAACTGGTGATGTTTATGTCTTTTCTTCTTAGAAACACTTAAAAAAAATAGCACTTTCCTAAACTGTAAGCTAATGGACTCGTTCATACAGACATTCAACAAACACGACCGATACATGCCAAGGGCTCTGTGATGACCTGGACTGTGAAATTAAAAATAGAAATGAGAGAAATGAACTCCCTGCTGTAAGAAGATTTAGAAGTGAGTGAGAATAAGAATTAAAACCCCAACTTTATTTATAATTGTCATAGGGCCCATAACATAGAATTAAAGACCTCTGCTAAACTATGGCAAAACCCAGAATTCTCATTTCCCTTGAAAACCTGTGCCTTCCACAATCTGCATTGCAACCTGATATTTTAAGAATACAATTAAGTATTTTATTTCAAGCTACTTATTTTGCCTTTATAGTCATTTTAATCTTGGGTATTAAATGTATAAGGACTTTCCAAGAATTTTCAATGGGCAGATAAAAGCCCTGGGCTTTTATATTTCTAAATTGTCATTCAGCAAGTATTATGTGTGGCTGGTGAAATAGTGAATCCCAGAAATACAGCCGAAGCTATGAATGAGGGAATTTAAGGAGAAAAAAGTGTGTGTGTGCATGTGTGTACTTGTGTGTGTGTGTGTGTATTGCGTGCAGATATGTATGTGTGTATATACATGTATGTATCTGTGTATTGTGTATACAGCTGTGTATGTGTGTGCATGTCTGTATCTCTGTATATGTACTTTGTGTGTATCCAGATGTGAATGTGTGTACACATGTGTGTATGTGTTTATCTGTGTCTGTATGTATATATTGTGTGTTTATGCAGGTGTGTATGTGTGAACATGTGTGTATTGTGTATGTGTGTATTATATGCAGATATGTATGTATGTGTGTACATGTGTGTATCTGTGTGTGTACAGATGTGGATAAGTCTGTATGTGTGTGCATGTGAATTTCTCTATGTATATATATATATATATATATATATATATATATATATATTGTGTGTGTACACAGGTGTGTATGTGTGCATGTGTGCACCTGTGTGTGTATATGTGTGCATGTGTGCACCTGTGTGTGTATATGTACATTGTATGCAGATGCATGTGTGTGCATGTGTGTAGGTGTATGTATGTGTGTATCTGTATGTGCATGTGTATAGTATGTGTGTGTTTCATGTGATCTGTAGCATAATGTTACTTTTCTTTGTGCTCTCCAAATAAATTTCAAGTGCTTCCTATGGAGAAGATGATAGAAAATGGTTTCATCATTCTACAGAAAGAAAGCACAATAACTGGAAAAAAAGAAACAATTTCAAATGTATTAAATACAGGTCACAAAGAATAGTGGCTCACGAAAGAAATGAATGAAGCAGACACCAAAATTGTCCGGGTGCACTGATGAGGAGATCTTTGGATGGTAGGAAGGAAAGAGAATCCAGGGAGAGGGCATCTGACTTCCTGAGTTTAGGAGGAAACAAATATAGAGAGAAGTTTCTGGAGGCCAGGGGCAGGAGCATGGAGAACTCCTGGCTATCAGTAGGAGCTGATTTGATGAATGGTGTAGATTCTGTCAAGTTGCTGTTCAATATCAACCATCACAACATCAATTTCAGTGTGATTTAAGCTGAGATATCCCAAAAAGCTTTCAGTCCCTACTTGGAAATAATTAGTTCTTTGGGCTAAATTATTTATGAAAGTCATTTCTGATCAGTAAATTTCCCCCAAAGGCTGATCCAAATGCATCAAACTGTCCCTGTATACCTTAATTTGGGTAGTTGTGAGCACAAAAGAATATCCACAGAAGGAAAAAGCCCACTGTGTCATTTTCATCTTATCTAAGCAAGAATGACCATGTCCCTGACACCTGTCATACTTAATCAGAGCCTACCTGAATGACCTATTCTTAGGTTGATATCTACAAAGACCTTGTCCTCAAATAAGGTTTCCTAATATATACTAGGATTTCACATGTCTGGGGCAGAGGGTATGATTTAATCAATAAAAATAACCTTAGCTAGGAACCCAATGTATTTAGACCTTAGGTCCTAAATAAACAAGAGAACATTAATGTCAGCAACCACAGTCCTTGCAACAGACAAGATTGGGGTGTAAAGAAAACCACTCTTCTAGAATGATAGTCCTTAGGCAGGTGATCCTGGGCTATTTAAAATGCTGGTTAACCATGAGCTCAGTGGTATTTCTCCAGGGTTTCTGCTTCAAGTTCCTGCACCAACTTTCCTAAGTGATGGACTGTGGAAGTGATGTGACAGGGAAGTGTGAGCCAAATAAACCCTTTCCTCCCCCAAGGTGCTTTTGGTCAGAGTGTTAACACCTCAGAGACAGAGAGGAGACTCCAACAGTCACCTACACATATTGTCATGGCACTAACAGAAAATGATTTAACTCTGTTAATTAATCTGAACAGGCTATTTTTCCAGATTAGATACCAGACTCTCGACCCTTTTTTTACCAGACTTATTCTCAGGTCCTGATCCATGAGCTTTGCTCATGGAGAAATCATCTGCTTAAGACTCAGATCATCACCCTGCTGACAGGATTTCCTTTGGGACCACCCAAGATTTGTTTAACCCGGTGCTTTTTGTACTATGAGCCTGTCACATTCTCTCAATATAGAAATTCGAATGGTCCCCACTGAGTAATTTTTTAGGATGAGTCCAAGAATTCATTTAATTCTTAGATGTCCCATTTTAAACATCCATTTTAACTTCATGTTTTCCAGCCAGATAGATGTGCACTTTCTGAGTTAAACAGCCATGGGCTTTGTGCACAGTGCTAGGCTCTACATATCTGATATATTCAGACCCCAGGCAAAATATCCGTGAGTATCTGTAAGAATGATGCTTCTGCTGGTAGTTTTCAAACTACATAGCAAATGACAGCTACAGCTAGAACACTCACATAGCACACACATGCACATGCACACTAGAAGAAAATACACACACACACACACACACACACACATTAACAAGATACTGTACCATGTATTGCCAGAAGCATTTAAATTGGATGTAAAGGGAACAGGAAGGTGGCTCAGTCAGTAAAGTGCCAACCATACAAGCAAGAGTGTCCTAGTCTGGATACCAACACCCATCAAAGTACGTCAGCCTATATCTTGCAATCCCAGAAATGGGGAGACTCCTAAAGCTCACTGATCAGCCAGCATAGACAGTTGGTGAGCTCCAGTTCAGTGAGAGACCTTGTTTCAGAAAATAAGGTTAAGAGAGATCAAGGAAGGTACCAGCATTGACCTTTGACCTCTGGCATCTGCATGCACATGTACACCACGTATAAGTTTATGTGCTCACATAATAACATAGATGTACTATTGAGCTAGTTACCCTTGATTGTCAGTTCTACATAGTGTAGGGTGATCTGAGAAGGGATTCTCAACCGAGCGATTGTTCATGTCAAATTGGCCTTTGGGCATGCCTGGGGCGCTTTGTCTTGTTAATTGACGTTCGATGGTTCAGCCCACCATGGGTTTTACCATTTCTCACTCAGAGAGTCCTGAGATATATAAGAATGGTAACTAAGCGTGATCCTGTTGGTGAACCAGCAAGAATTGGTTCACTTCCTGCTCCAACTTCCATCAGTAATGGACCGTGACTTGAAAGTACGAGCTAAAATAAGCCTGCCGTAAGTTGTCAGAATGTTTTGACACAGTAACAGAAAGAACAAACACAGACCAAAATATGAAAAAATAGATAGGATGTAGGGAATCAGGTTTGTAGGCTGCCTTTCCAAGGATAGCCTAAGGGGCTTAGATTAAAAAGAGAAACACATGAACAAATGAAAGGTCTTGGTAGAGGGTGATTCCTGAACTGGGAAACTTCTCCATATTTGAGTCATGAGCCAGGCAATCCTGACATTCCCGTGCATTACAGAAATCTCTACAGAGAGCCAGAGAGATGGCTCCGCAGTTAAGAACACAGGCCGCTCTTGCAGAGGACCTAGTACAATAGCCAGCACCCATCTGATAGCTCCCAACCATCTGTAACTCCAGTTCCACGGCATCCTCCACCCTCTTCTGGTCTCTGTCAGGACTGCATGTATGGTTTGGACAGACATCCATGCAGACAAACCATCTGCAAAGCTAGCTTCATCAGGGAAACAGAGTTCACTTCCTTTCGAGCTTTGGCCCACTATGAAAATAGCTCTCTAAGAATCAAGGTTATTGACATTTTAGGAGGCTGGGTTTTGTCTACTCTATCCCCACTTGTTCATATGTGGGTCAAGGATGGAGAAGATGTGAAGATAGATCTACATCAAGACATATCTCAGCTTCTTTGGCTTTTCAGAGAGATTCCATTATCTAGACAATAAAAGATAGAAACCAGACATCTTTTCTGGAGCTCCCAATAGAGCTCTGTTCATGAGTTTTATTAGAAGTCTGATAACCAAATAAGATTCTCCTCTCTGTCTGTGAGCTCTAGAATAGATCCTTCAGACCGGAGCATACACCTTGCCTGATAGTCACTCTGCTGAGTCAGGGACAAGATTGCATCCTTCCATTCATTCTTCCTGGAGATCTGTTCTTTAACCCTAAGGTGCTGATTTGTATATCTGTATCATTGTGCTTCAAATATACATTCTTTCCAGCAGAACCTCACTGTCAGCAGCTAAAAGAAGGAAGAAGATGTAAAACTTAAAAGCAAATACCTTGTTTTGAACTAAAGCTGCATCTCTTGCATTGTCTCCCAAGCTTTTCAATGTGCTGACTAATCCTACAGTCCTGTTCTCCATGGAGCAGCCGGGATGGAAAACTTAAAACTTCGATCAGGCATCACCTTTGCTCTGTTGAAATCTTTAAGAGCTTCCCATTGTGATTAGGATAAAATTCACAGTTTTGATTAAGATAAAATTCAAATTCCTTGCCCCACCTACCAGGATTACTAGTCTTTATCTCTGTCACATGCCACAGCCTTTTACTTCATGCCCTACTCTTAGTCACACTGGCTTTTCCATACATATCTCAGAAAGATATGTATAGTGTCAAAACATACCCAAAATGAAACTCTTCGATGACCATTTACTTAGCCTCTGCCTCAATCCATACAAAAGCACAAAAGTGTAGGGTCAGTATTTTTCTCAGGTCTACTTTCTCTTGTGTTCACATAGAACTGTGAATAGACATGTCATAGACGCATAATTCTCAACCAACCAGCATCATCTGTGATCCTTCTTCCTGTATGGGAGAACACAAGTGGGAAACGATCTGTAACAAAACCACCCCGGAAAGTATAGAAAATAGCACAGAGCACTTTGCTCTGTGGATGACGCCATTTCCAGTGATGACTATGCCCTGGAAAGAGTGGAAGTCTTATCAAACACTATATGGGGGAAGGCTGGGAGAAGAGGTGTACTTTGGGACAAGTTTTCCTTTTATTTCACTAGCAAAACCTCTGGAAGAAAGCGCCAAATTCCCCACAGTGCCAGCCTGCTGTTGAGATTTACAGTCAACCCCCAACCCAGCATCTAATGCCCCTACAATCTCAGTGTGTTGCTAGGTCTCTTAAATGTGTGCCTTAATGCTAGCAGCTAAGTGTCAGTGTCGGGTTGTTCTCCTCGCTGTAGAAGATTCTCTGCACACATGGAACAGAAATTTTGTCAAAAGAAAAGTTACCATTTCTAAAACAAGGTAACAAAACAGCCCAGATTTTCAGAGACATATCCGAAAGCGTCATCAATCATTCACTAAGCCCTTTAACCTTTTTGAGAGCTCAAGAAAAACAAAAAGCAAGACAAAGGGGTTGATGGGAGACTATAAGCCTCTGGGGTGCCAGCAGTCAAAATGACACGGCCGCCAGGTGGCAGTAGCACGCACGCCTTCACTGGCAAGATTTGCAGACAGTAGAGGTCCTCACAGGTAGCTGTTAAGAGGTGTGTCTGCCCAGCAGGAAGGATCACAGATGAAGATGGTGGGACTGAGAATCGCGTGTCTAGGGCGTATCTATTCGGAGCATTGTGGGAGTCCCTGGATCAGAGAACTTTAAAACTTAGCACCCACTTGCAGGTCTTTCTAGTGACTTGGTTCATCTTTGCTATGGCTGACAGGTGTCCTTGGATACACTACACAGACCTTGCTAAGCAAGCAAGTTTAGAAGGGCTAAACTATGCTTCACTGAACTGTGTTTGTGACAACTCTGTGTGTGTGTGTGTGTGTGTGTGTGTGTGTGTGTGTAGATTTGAGTTTAGCATTGGTAGTGGGTCCTAGCCAACAGGGAAGAAGTTGTATAGAAGACAATCCTTGATGATTGTAGCTCCCAGAGTGGGGATGACATTGTGGAGACATAAAATGGCAGAAAAAGGAATGTAAATACACCAGTCTGAGTTGTTGTTGTTGTTGTTTGTTGTTGTTTGTTGTTATTGTTGTTGTTGTTATTCTTTGCACCCAGCAATACACAGTAAGTCTGTAGGTCTCTGTAGCTTTTTCCCCCAGAATTAATAAGCAACTGTGAGTCTAGCTCGCCATGCCCTCCTTTTGCCTCCACGTGCACCTGATACATGCCAACCCTCACACACACATGCCCTCCCCCTGCTTCTGCACACACCCTCTGTGTACACACACACACACACACACACACACACACACACACACACAGGCATAACTCAAGATAAAATACATTTTTAAAATGCTTCTCTTAAAAAAACAAAAATTCAAAACAGCAAAAGGTCTGGTCGTTGCCTGGCTCCGCCCCGCCCCTCCCCTCCCCCACCCAGAACCTGGTGTTTTCTGCGGCGGCAGGCTCCATTTCTTTTGAGGGTCTAGAAGTATGTTTCTAATGATCCCTATAATAGGTTGCTGGAGGGGACCTCCACTTTCAGCAGCAGCACTCATTATTCCGGCGCCACTTTCGGAGCTCTGTGGCCTCCAAGTGGTTCTATTGTTTTCTCCTTGACAGTGCCTTTTAAAGTATGCTAATGTTGTTATCTTTAGTAAATGTATTTGTTGCCTGTACCTCTAAATATTGTCGTCACGCAAAAGAGGAAGTCGGAGAGCAACATGCAGGAGTCGGCTCTCCTCTCCCACCATGTGGGGCCCGAGGTTTCAACCCAGCTGTGAGGGTCTTCACTCTCTGAGTCATCTCCTAAGTCCCTCTCTCCCTCTTCAGGCAAGAGAAAGACCAGAAAGAAAGACATCGAAAGGAACCAGACTAGGGACTGCAGACACATCTTTTGAATTTATGCCTCACTTCTCTGCATAGATCACACAGATCTCATAACTTCAAATTCATCCCGCTTTAAGTTGAAATAAATCAGCGGGTAATTTATGTCACTTTTTTTATGAAAAGGAAAAGAAAATCAGTGGTACCTGGAAATGTTTCCTGTCTTCGTATTCTCCCACAGTGTTTTGTAATAACACTCAATTCTTTTTTAGATAAGATGTGAGTGTATGAGGGAGGGTGTGTGTGTGTGTGTGTGTGTGTGTGTGTATATACCATGGGTTGTAGACCAAACCTTTAATACATGAGCACATGGACATTCGGGAGCCATCAGCAATGCAAACCACAGACTATGATTACAAATGCTAGAGATGTACTCAGCAAGAGTGGCCAAGGACTGGCTATGGTTATCATCATGGTCATATGGTCTTCCTCTATCTACCTCAGGGGCTCTCAACCTTCCTACTGCTGCGACCCTTCGATACACCTCTGGTGGCCCCCAATCATACAATTATTTCATTGCTACTTCATAACTGTAATTTTGCTATGGTTATGAATTGTACTATAAATATCTAAAATGCAGAATATCTGAGATGCAACCCCCAAAAAGGGGTTACAACCCACAAGTTGAGAACTGCTGATCTAGCAAGGTCATATAAATACACGGATACTGTTGGCCCATGGTTGGGTTAAGATTTGTTTTGGCTTTTAATTCCACAAAGACCTTTCCATTTATGACATTTAAAAATTGATTTATCTGCTTACACATGTCGTTTTTGTGCATGCACATGTGCCGTGGTGCATCTGTAGAGCTCGGGGGACAACTTGCCAGAATCACTTCTCATCTACCATGTTTGTCTCTTGAGACCACATTCAGGTCATCAAGCTTTGGAGTAAGCCCGTTTCTTACCTGCTGAACCATGCCACTGGCCATCAATCACCCATTTAAGAATGAATTCAAACCTAATTATCAATATGAGCAGGAAAATTCTTCACTCTTTCACAAGTATGGTAAAAGAGAACAAATACATGAAGACCATTACAGAACATAAATATCATCTTGTCGTCCTACTTAATTTAAATTTGAAGGTGTGGTGAGGGAAGATTATACAGAGGGAGAGGTAGGAAAGAGGCAGGAAGCTTGCAATGAAAGCTGAAATACTCTGCTGTTCTGGAGAGGGTCAGGGTATGTGCACATGTGTGCAAGAGCACACAGTGAGTCCACATGTGCATGTTCACAGAGAATGACCTTAACTGTCCATCACTCTCTACCTTACTTCCTCAAGACTGTCTAGTCTCTGATTATGTAAGCCAGTCCATTAGACCCTGTATGTAATAATTCATATTCTCTTGGTTAACATCTAGAGGATGTTAACTAATACTCCATCCTCCACAAAGTCCTCCGGAGAACTCAGCTAAAGCCAGGGACATGACGTTGAGCCTGAGCCTGTCACGAGGATTACATCATCACATTATTGTGATGAAAAACAGGCTCATCACTTCAGAGGACCTGTGTGAATAAGGACAAATGTTGAGGTCACCTTTGTGGCTGAGGACAGTATGTATCGTTTGTAAATCAACTAAGGTAGGTCCTAGTACCAACTTAGAATTTACTAGAATGCCAACTCTGCTCAGGAGACTTTGCACTGTGTAGTGTAGGTGACCATCTGGGACGAAAGCCTTGTTGCTGGAGTTGTTGCAGTCAGAGACTAGGCTCTGCAGCCCTGACCAACAAGGCTCAGCTACCCATCCTCGATATGACAATTAGACAATGTGGAAAGGCAGAGAGGGGAGATTTATTCCATTTGGCTACTTTGAGAAGGGAAATAAACACAGAAATCAAGTGACCCCTAAGTTCAGCTTCAGGTTCCAGATATGAGGCTTAGGTCCTGCCCATCACTGCCTCCTTTGTCTCAGCTCCAGTCTCTCCTGCAAGGCGACCTGACAAGATGACTATGTGCAAATCTCTTCTTTGCAAGTTCTTCTCTAACTGGCATCAGGATTCCGCCATCCCCTTTCCCTAGCATGAAACTTGGGGAAGCCAATTTCTTGGGAAACCATTGTTTCAGTAGGCTGATGGCTCAAAGGGGAGGGACATGAGTGTTTGGTTTGTTTGTTTATTTTAGAATATCTTCATTTCTCGCAGGATGTTTTGAGCCTTGTCCTTCTACTTGTTTTCTGTGTGACCTTGACACTATTACTTGACCCCTCTGTGCCTCGATTTTCTTACATGTAAAACAAGGAGGAAAATGACCTTCCTTAAGCTAGTGTATATATTGTGCTTGCAACAGTGTTAGGTACAGTATAAGTGTTAGACAGCCTCCAGCAGCTGCTCTGTCTCTCAAGGTAATGACTAAAGCTTATAGCATCATTATGGCCTTGAGTGTTATGTTCTATCCAAAGGTGATGGAGTCATAAACCACCAAGCATGATGTGTCAGGAATGCTCATGGAAGCAGCCCTCTTTGGGAATCCTCATTGTCTACAGCAGTCAGCTTCCCCTGAAGTGGAGAACTTACTGCTTTGCTAGCCTTACCATCTTGGTGCATTTCTGACCCTTTGCTTCAAGTAAACACCTAGGAGGAAAACCATTGTGTCCGGTATTATAGTCATTTATAAAGAAGCCTTTTGATTCTAATTGCAAAAGTGTCCTCAAGAAAGGTGACATTAATATGCAGAATTACCAGTAATGACTGAAGTGCCCATTTCAACACAGCTGGAAACCGGGCCAGTGGCCCAACAAGGCATTTCCCAGTTATATCAATAAAACAACCATTTCGAGCTCCTTGAATCGTTTTATGACTAATGAAGTTGAGTGTCTTCCTCAAATGTTTCATTTACTTCCCGTCCCACTTCCTTGCTAATGCCCTTTACTCATTTGGTTGACAAATTTGCTTTCAACTTGATTAATTTATAAGTTCTTTGCCTTAAGCCCCATTACCTGTTTTGCAAATACCACCCCCCAAAAGATATCATTTGCCACCTTTTGGTTTTGGCTTTGCTTGAATGGGATGAACAGAAACTTCAAAATGTTATATGGTGAGATTATTCTTTATTTTTCTTTATTAGTTTTTACATGGCTTTTTATCATATCAAAGCCCCCTTCTGCCTAAACATCACAGAGATGCACACGCCTCTCTGCCTCCCCTCTTTACAAGTGATTTTATACTAACAGAGCAAATAGGTTTATGGCACTTTCTTTAACCCATTAGGTAATAATTCTCCCATTCTGATAGGACCAGGAGGCACTCTGTGTCCTTGAAGGAAAAACAGCAAATGGAAATCAGACGATGTCACTGCTTGGTCCTGACAATAGTCCTGTGTCAGCTTCATGTTCTCCCTCATCAGCCTTCTACCTTCAAGCCAAAACATGGTGGCAGGGCTATGGTGTCTTTCTCAGAGAATGATGAGAGAGAGGGTGAGGGAAATCCTGTTGTTTATTATTCAAAAGAGAGCCCAGAAGAAAGATGCCATGGCAGGTTCTAGGTTCCCAGCTAACAGCCCAGTGAAGAGCTGCTGGGTTGACAGTGTTAAACTCAGCCACCAATGCAGGTAAGCACACCAACATGGCAACCAAATGTAGACTCAAGAAAACCCAGGACATGCCTGTTCTTCAGTAAGCCAAGCCACACCTGGAGCATTCCCAAGACTGTCACATTGGCAAAGTCTCTGAACCAGCGTGGGAGAAAGATGTTGTGGGAACAGAAAACCCCAAATGGAAGAGACTGAAAGAGCAAAGGCTGGGAGGGGGAGGGGATAGGGGGTTTTCAGAGGGGAAACCAGGAAAGGGGCTAACATTCGAAATGTAAATAAAGATAATATTTAATTTAAAAAAAAGAAAAAGGAAAGAAGGAAGGAAGGAAGGAAGGAAGGAAGGAAGGAAGGAAGGAAGGAAGGAAGGAAGGAAGGAAGATCAGTAAGGCTTGCTTGAGCTTCTAACCCACAGAAATATAGTCACAAAGATAATCTAATACAGAAATGTATGAAGGTACACTCACAAACATAGAAAGAGAATTTGAAAATGAATTGATGTGAGCTTGTGATTTAGAAGGATTCTGTCTCCCTGTTTGTCCGTGGTCTCTGACTCTGTCTCTCTCTCTGTCTCTGACTCTATCCCTGTCTCTCATGCATGCTGCACCATGACTATCCTCCTGCCTCTGTGTTTCAAGAGCTGAGATTACAAAAGTGAGCCACCACACCCAGGGAGAAAGGGAAAACTCCTTCCTGATTCTCACAGGAGAGCACAGACTTGTTTGGTTTCTGAACCAAGACAAGGGACCAAGTCGCATATTTCACATAACAAAGCAGACCTGTCACCAACCCTGAACTTTTCAACCTAGGGGCTGGGCTGCCCTTTCCCCAGAGGCTCTTTGCTATATAACCCAGACATCTCTCCCTCTCCCTCTCCCTTTCCCTCTCCCCCTCCCTCTCCCTCTCCCTCTTCCCCTTTCCCTCCCACTGCCCCTCCCTCTTCCCTTCCCCCTGCCCCTTCCCCGCTCCCCCTCCCCCTGCCCCTTTCCCTTCCCCTCCCCCTCCCTCTCTCCCTCCCCTTCCCCCACCCCTTTCCCTTCCCCTTTCCCCCCCTCCCTCCCCCTCTCTCCCTCTCCCTTCCTCCTCCCTCCCCCTCTGAGGAGAGCTATTTAGAGGTCATCTGTTGGTACATCAAGATGTGTGTTGGCTACATGCAAATACTAGGAGAGTTTACAGAAGGAACTGAAGCATCTGAGGTTTGGGAACAGGCAGAGTGTAGCTAAGGGGTTCAGGAACCATCCCCAGGTGGCTGCAGAGGAGTGACCCTAAAGAGATCCCCCCCTCCCAGAAAGGAAAGGTCTGGAGTCAATAAACATGGCCTCCTGGGAGTGGGGGAAGGTCTGGAGCTGGCCTCCTAGGGGTAGGGGAGGTCCAGAGCCTGTAAACACAGCTTCCTGGGGGGTGGAGGAGGTTTGGAGCAGGTAAATACATTCCACAGGACAAACTATATAAAGACTGATCAAACAGGCTGGGGACAGGGGTCGCCATTTCTCCTACTAGTCCACACTTTGGAATAATAAATTCCTCTTGCTTTTTGCACCAATTCTTGGCTCTGTCTTTACTCAGGGGGTCCCAGGAAAGCCAAGGCTTTCTGGAGTCTTACACCTCCCTCCCTCCTTCTCTCTCTCCCTTTCCTCGTTCCCTTTCTCCCTTCTCTTCTTCTTTTCTCTCTGAGTGAGGTCTTTTTCTTTCTCTCTCCTCCCCCATGGTGACTTCCCTGGCCTTGGTCCTCAGGGGCCATGAACTTGCTAGAGAGCAGCTTCCCAATAAATGTGCATTTAATATAATATAATCTGGTTTGAACCATTTGGCTCATTTCACAGGCAGAGAAATAACCTGTCAATAACTAGCCTCAAAATTAAAAACGGGGTGCCTGAAGAGTCAGAATCCAGGATGTGAACAGTAATATACCCAAGCATTGCCTATGGGGTGAGGGGAAACTGAGTCTCCTTATGAACACTGAAGTGATATCTTCCCCAAATCTAAGAGAATGGGAGAGAGATGGACACATGCTGGGAGTCTATAGAAATCAGTCATGAGAGTCCCCACTGCCACTGGGCTCTTCATGGGTTAAGCCTTCAGTGCACACAAGCTCCAGAAGGCTTACCATGGCTAAAGCAGCTCACTTTTATAGGTGGGAATCATTCTTCAAATGTCTGGTGATGCATAAAACCTACAGGAGCTTATTTGCAGGAAAACAGAATTAGCATAAACTCCAGGTGCTGCAGGCCCTGAGCACAGAACCTGAAAGGGCATGTCTCCTCTGAAGCAAGGCTCATGGATCAGTCAACACACCCTCATCAGAGTCAGAACCTAAGGAACATTTGCTGCTGACCAAGTCTTCTTTCAATCTTTGTTTCCAAATAAGAGGGAACTTTATGATGTTTAAACTCTGGGCAGCAAGCACAGGAAAGTTTAGAAACATGAGTATGTTTCTAAACATTGGATTGTACATACCCTTCTTTCAACAAGGCACTGGGCAGCAAACTCCTCACTTATAGACACCATGCACAGCCCTCAGTGAACAATGGGAGCTATCCTCCCACCTTTCTTAAATTAGATATTCAAAACCTCATATGGAGGGTGTGTGTTTGTGTTGTGTGTGTGTGTGTGTGTGTGTGTGTGTGTGTGTGTACATGCATGTGCCAGGCCATGTGCATTCAGGTTGTGGTGGTAGGTGGGGGTGAGCCAGCCTGAACTCCTTCTGGGTATATGTGCTGAAAGGCAAAACTGTGTCTTCAAGTGAATTTAAATGTTATTTTAAATTGTATTCATTCCATATATTTTAATCATAATCTTTCTCCTCCCCCAATTCCCAACAATTTTTAAAGCAACGTAGAAAGCATTGGTGCCCATTTTGTGTTGACCAACTACTCCTGAGCATAAGTTATACACACCATGGAATGTGGTTGATCTACAGCTAACCTTTTATTGGAGAAAATGGATTTTCTTTCTTCCAGAAGGCATCAATTACAAATAGCTTCTTGGTTAGGTTGGGACTTTTAGGGAGAATCCCTATCTGCCATCTTTGTATACTTGGGTCTGAATATGACTAAAATCAGGTGCATGTGGGAAGTAAATGTTCACAGTAGAAAATGATAATATGACATAATCTGCCCATTAAAAGATATAACTGCCCTCACTACCTTCTGTCAATCAAAACAGAGAGTCATCCTTATAGCTGGTCTTTGCTACCTTGTAGGCTCTTATTTTTCCACCCTTCTCCATCCCTTTTTCTTTTACCCTTTCAACCCTGTAACAATAGATAAGAGAGAAAAAAGGATAGAAGTGAAAGGAAAGAGATCTTTGCATCAAGCCAGAGCTCCATGTTATCATTAGACTACTTCCTGCTGATTAGAGGCATCAGTTCTTGGAGCAAAATTTGGTCTTCACCATCAAAATATCTAATTTCATCTTGTTTCTCCATTGTGCATGACTAGTTAACAAACCACAACCGAAAGGCAACAACAACCAACCCACAGCCTATCAACAACCAACAACACACCTCACCTCTCTGAGTCCTAGCATATATATATATATACCCTCTGAAACGTCCCCAGAATTTCAAACATCGCATGATTGCAAAAACTATCTGCAGCTGGCAAAATCATGTCTCTGCTAAAGCACAAGGTAAATCATGGTCAGCTGCAATAGACAGCTCAATGCAACCCCATATCCCACACCTGGAATTAACACATTAACAAAAACACATTCATATAATATTTCTCTGGGAGGTTTTTTTGGTTTTTTTGGTTTTTTTGTTTTGTTTTGTTTTGTTTTGTTTTGTTTTGTTTAGAAATGAAGACACCAAAATTGTTGCTACACCCTCACTGCCTTCACGGAACCCATCAGGGAACCAGCCTCAGTACTTTCTGTCAACCAAAACTGAGAATCACCCTTACTACCTTCACAATACCCATAGCAACGAACCCCTCATGATCATTCTTGCAAACCCCTGTCTCCAGCCTTTGATTCCTTTCCAGTCCTTTCCCTACGCTTCATGGAGTTATCATCTCTTGTCTGGAATCTTCCCCTGAACGCCTTTGCTATACTGAGTCCCACCTTGCTCTCTCCCATGATGCTCCATGCAGACTTCTGTTATGACACTTTCATGTAGTGTGTCTAAACTAGTTGTGGGCAATTCCTGGAGGGGAAAGGTTGTATCTTATCTACAACTGAATTGTCAGTGCTTTGTACAATTCTGTCTAATAATGGGAATTCAATATGCACTTTGACTGAGAAAAAAATTAGAAAATGACAGCTCCAAAATCCAATTGATATTTTATTGTGGTTAACAGTAAAAAGCCAAAGAAAGAGTCAGACTTATTAATTTGGGAGCTGTAATATGTCAGACTATGGATCCTGCTGTATTTGTGGTTTAGGACAAGTTTAATTATTTACTGAACCTATCTATTCTGAGCAGCTGTGCTTCATCTGCCATCGCCAGAGAGCTCTGTTCCTTCCCTGGAGTTTGTTTGACATGATGAACTGCAGGGTACTGGATGGATAGATGTCTCTATTTCCCTAACCTAACCACTGGCTCTGGTTTAGAAATCCTGCTTGATGTACCTGCTTCTTGTACATTTTTTTCTCTTTCCTTTTCTTTTTTAAAATTTCACTTTTATTTTGAGAATTTTATACACAAGAATTTATATACAAAATATATATTTTCCCCTTCCCTCTCCTCTTCCAAGTATCCCCATACCCCCCCAACTCCCTCTCAAACATATACGCTCTTATTTAATTATTGTTGTTACACACATAGACTGAGTCTGTTTAGTGCTGTAACTGTATGCATGGATATACAATTGGGATTAGATAACATTCCAGGAGACTCTTCCCTGGAGAAAATGCAATCTCTCTCAGCAGTTGTCAACTGCCTGTAGCTCTTCATCTAGGCAAGAAGCCTTGGGAAGCTTTCCATCCACATTTGCACATCAACTTGTCTTGTGATTATGTGGATCTCATTTAACTGACTCTATTGTTGAAATTTTCTGGGAATTTCACATTTTTCTTGCCTGTATATGTTGTCTAGAATATGTTTCAGAAAAGTTATTAGCATGAACTGTTCTTTGCAGATTAATTAATGCTGGTTGCTACAGCAGTGAAATGTAAGAATCTTATGGATGTAGAGAGTGAAGTGTTTTGTGTGTGTGTGTGTGTGTGTGTGTGTGTGTGTGCATATGTGTATATGAGAGAGACATACAGAGAGAGAAATGATTGGCATATACATATGCTATAGCACACATGTTATTGGGGGATGCACTCATGCTATAGCACACATATGTTCTTGGTCCTCACTTTCCACCTTGTTTGAGACTTTTCCATCATTGTTGTTCACACTGAACTAGCAATCCTGCGAGCCTCTGCAACTTTTTTCCCTCTCTGCCTCTCTGGGATTGCAGATACATGATATACGACAGCTGATTGTCCACAGCGATTCAAACTCAAGTCCTTGTGCTGGTGAATATAGTGGCTTACCTGCTAAACCATCTTCCCAACTATAAAACACTGTATCAAGAAAAGATGTACTTATTTTTGCCTGCATATATGTCTGTGTGCACCACAAGCATGTGGTACAAGATGAGGGGAGAAGAAGGTGTCAGATCCATTGGAACTCGAGTTACAAACTCCAATTGTGAGCCTTCTTGAGGGTGCGCAGAACTGAAGCTGGGTTCTCAGGAAGGACAGTCAGTACTCTTGACCACTAAGCCATATCTCTAGCCTGAGACACTGAAGTGTTATTTCCAATCTAAGTAAAATATGATCAGACAACTTTCTGCAGTGAAAATAGATGCTCCTTAGCTGCCTTAGCCAAGACTGACACAAACCACTTATGGCCAGAATCTACAAGTAAGGAATAGATATGCAGCCTATGGCCCCAGCATAACCTCAAAGAATGCTGGGAAAGTAGTGATCTGTGTGGGGTTTTGTTGGACATGACCAGGAAGGTCAAAGAGTGTCAGGACTCATCCTAACCACTGAAAAGGAACAATATTTACCTAAAAAGATTCATCCTTGTCTGGTACCTGATTTCTTACCTTTTTCTTAGTTTTCTAGAAAGTTCCTCTCCAAGCACAGATGTGTTTGACCTCCTGCCATCGTGTTATTACTTCAAACACTGCAATGGCTAATTTTGATTGTTAGCCTGATACATCTGAGAAGACGGAACTTCAGTTGAGGAATTACCTTCATCAGGTTGGCCTGTGGACATGTCCGTCAGGCAATTTTTTTTGATTGATAATTAATGTAGGAATCTCCATATGGGTAGGTGGTCTCTGGCTGTACAAGGAAGGTAGTTAAACATGAGCCTGGGAGCAAACTCATTAATAATGTTCCTCCCCAATTTCTGCCTTGGCTTTCCTTGATGTTGGGCTGTGATCTGTAAGCTGAAGGAAATGATTTACAACTGACTGCTTCTGGGCATGGTGCTTATCACAGCAACAGGAAAGGTGGATGGGGAAAAGACTTCTGAGTGGTACTCACATAGAACATAGAGTAGACTCACATACAATAGGGGCATGGCTGTTTTCTGAGCCCATACTTCCAAGTTGCTTCTTAATCTTAAGGCATCTTTCTCTTTTAAAATGAAACTTTGGACAGTAGAGATGTCTCAGTTCATAGAGCTGTTTGTGTTTAGGACCAATGACCTCCGTTGGAGCCCTACCTGGGACCCACATAGTAGTAGAGAAAATTAACTCCTAAGAATCCTAAGAATTGCTTTCTGACCTCCACATGTACAGTGTGACACATGTATGTACCTGTCTGTAAACACATGCACAAACACAGCCCAAATAAAGAAATAGATAGATAGATAGATAGATGATAGATAGATAGATAGATAGATAGATAGATAGATAGAAGAGCAAATATAGTAAAAATCTTAAAGATCTATTCCTTTGTAAAGTTCCTTGGGCCTGTAAGCCTATCCCTCATTACTACCTAAATGCCCACCCAGTTCAGTCTATATCTGGGCATTGATCATATCTGAATTGATGTTTTATACAGTGATATCAATATAGATGTATCATTACCCCACTTATCTCTTCTCTTGCTCTATCAATGACTTTACCTAGACCCCTGTGGCCTGCCATTTCTAAAATTGAAGGTCTTGTTCAATTGCAATTTGTTGACAATAAGCTCTCTCCCTTTCCTTCTTCCCCTCTCTGCTGTGAAAATGTCTTTAGTTTTTGTTTACTTCTGGAAGATGAACTCACTGGCAACAGATGTCATGCACACATACAAATATGTGCTCTTTGCATGCTTGGAATGTTTTGGTCTGCCCTAGTTCTATCTTTCTGATTCCTAAACTGGACATTTCATCTCATCTGAAACCCACCTCATCTGCAGGGACACAATGCTTTTTTCTTCAAGCTTTTTTTTTTTTTTTTTGGTCTCTTAACTTGCTTTTCTAAAAACTGAATGCAACATCACCAGACTCAGATGTGTAGTCATTTACCCTGCCTCATCCTCACTAAAGCATGTGGAATACCTGGATTCTTTGATTCTGTGTAAATGTCCTGGATCTGTGATTTTACATTAACATTAAATTGGGGAAGTGGGCATTCCAGGTTATTACAAGGCATACATCTCTCAGTCCCTCCCCTGAGACCTCGTTCTCTTCTTTCCTTTCCTTTTAGATTGTAACTCTCTATTTATAAATACTCTCTATTTTAAAAAAAATTGTCCTGAAGTTATATATTTTTTAATTGTTAGTCTACCTGTACAGAGTAGAGAACATTTTCTTTCTGATTCAAGACCACTGCCCCTTTGAAGCATGGCAGATCTTAGTCAAGTTGGCCTGAAAAAATTGAACTAACCAATGACTGGAAGCTGTTCTTATTTTTAAAAGAAACTAAAACTTGATGAAACTTTAATCTGGGTACCTTATTGTGTGACTTAAAGGCAATAAAAACGTGATGAGTGAACTTGTTACTTTCACAATATTCCCAGCTCACAGGATTCTTTCTAGAAAATCTAAATGGAAATGAAAGCCTTTGAGGATAACCAGTAGTTAGGATAGATTTACCAATATTTCTCATGTTTAAGTTGAGTGGGTGGGGAAGCAGGTAACTCTATACTCAATGAAGAACTACTAGGAATGAAAGATACAGAGTGGGATGAGGATGTAGCTCAGTTAATAGAGTGTCTGAGCAGGCTTGAGAACTATGAGTTTGATGGTTATATAGTAATCTTAAGGGCAGCTTTGGACAGACCATACACATAGAAATGCATGTGTG
Organism: Apodemus sylvaticus; assembly: GCF_947179515.1. Lineage (NCBI taxonomy): Eukaryota > Metazoa > Chordata > Mammalia > Rodentia > Muridae > Apodemus > Apodemus sylvaticus. The sequence continues at coordinate 42,634,085 of NC_067493.1, read as the reverse complement.
TACATACATACACACACACACATACACACACACACAAACTCACATAAAATGAAGACTATGTTGAATATGCTTGGCCCAGGGACTGGCAGTATTTGGAGGGATGGACTTGTTGGAGGAAGTGTATCACTGTGGGTGTAGGCTTTAAGACCTTCATCCTAGCTACCTGGAAGCCAGTCTTCTCCTAGTGGCCTTTGGATGAAGATGTAGAACACTCAGCTTCTACTACACCATACCTTCCTGGACACTGCCATGTTCCTGCCTTAATGATAATGGACTGAACCTCTGAACCTGTAAGCCAGCTCCAATTAAATGTTGTCCTTATAAGAGTTGCTTTGGTCATGGTATCTCTTTCGCAGCAGTAAAACCTTAGTAAAAACTAAGACACTGCTGTTTATACCATTGTTTTGTAGCTCTACCTTTCCAGGGATATCTACCTTCAATTCTACTGCAGTAGAGTTTTCTTCTAAGATAATGACAACAACCTTTTTCTTTAAATAATTTTCCCCTTGGAATTCTACATAATAGCATAAGATTCCATCTCATATTAAAAAATATAATTAAAAGACATTTAAAATATTTAGATTAATCAACTGCCTCTTAAAGACCACTCCCCCCCCCATGTCCAATGACAAGTCACAGGACTCCAGCCATGACTCAATCAATTCCTGTCTAAGGCTCTAATCTTAGCCCTCTGTGCTTGCACAATAGAGCCAACTCAGCCACCTCAGCAAACATGTGAGTCAGAGGTCAGCCCCCAGCATCTTAAGATGTGCCACCACTAAACCTGTAAATGACTCTATGATGTCCTCAAGGGTAGATGAACTTATGCCAAGCTCAGACCCTGCATAGCATCATGATCAGACTGTGAGTTTGGTGCCTCCAGTGTGTACACAAAGCACTTCAGTCCAAGGTTCATTAGTAGTAGGGTGGAGAGATGACCCAGAGGGCACAGACAATGTGTGGAATGGCTGTGTTCCTGGGAGGAAGGGTAAAGAATGGTGGTGTTGGCTGAGGGTAGCAGGGTGGACCCACAGCCAGGATTTGAGAAGAGTAAACCCATGTGTACCTTGCAAATGGTGGTCTGAAGTCTGGGATGGCTGTGTAGAACAAAGCAGTGAGAGCCACACTGCACAATTAAACAAGAGGCAAACAAAAATGGATAAAACAAGATTTACTAAATTGGACAAAGACTTTTGGAAGGAGAGGCAAGTGGTATGAATCATGAGAGATGATGAGCCCATGGGTCTGGAGTGCCATAGTTTTACACCTCCTCCACACTCTTGTCTGCTTCATTTTATCTACATTCCAGACAACTGGAATCAAAGTTAGCCCCCTTACCCCATGACCACATAGAATGCATCTGATATAGATGCACTGCTCAAGGCCTCCTGTCTGATATCCTCCTGACTGCCTATATATTAGACAAGCTACTGCCTCAAGGTTAAGGCATCTTGCTGTTTTAAAACTAAGACTTTGTCATGAAAACCAGGGCTAAGGTTTGCATCTCTGCCTGGATAGAGATCAACATAGTTTGGACTGTCTTGTCAGACCCCTCTTCTCTCAGCTCCACCATTCATATCTACCTTCTAATAGTGGGGTAGATATCTAAATTCAAGCCAAGATAAGAAAACCTGCTGTGGATCTGGAAAGTCACTGCAAGGTGCTTGCCATGTTGACAGAGATCTAGACAAACAGCTGCTCCCAGATCTGGGGCTCCCTGTGATAGGGAAATGAGAGATGATTGACCCATCACGCACTACTCTTGACAGTGACAACAATACTTCTACAATGATCTTTCAGAAGGAGCTATGGAGCCAGAAGCTATCCCTTTTTTCTCTGAAGGGCAAGATCTGAGCAGAACAGAATCCAGTGGTTATATGTCACAGGAGCATACAGACATGTGCTGTATTTAAGCTGTCCCAGGGACCTTACCTACACATCAAATAGAATATCAAGTCCCACATACAAGGAGGAGACTTTGTGACAGTTCAACTTTTCCAGGACTAGGGCTTTTGTATAGGAAAGCTAACAGGAGTCTGGCATGCCTATCAAGGCAGGAAAGAGTGGGCTGCCCACTAGCTGATCCTGTATACTAACATTAATTCAATTATTTTACTGAGACTGTAGTCAGTCGAGATAGAGCCTGTCATATCTGTACCTCCTATAATACCAACATGTTCCCAGTTGAAGCCTATCCTTCTATCTATGTGCATAGCTCCCAGGATGTCATTTCTCCCTGAGACACATAGAGGCAAACATCTCTGTATGACTCTGCTGGTGTCTCACTTAACAAAATTCACATCTGTCTGCACTGCCAAGATAAAAAGCCCAAGGATTTTGCTGGACTTTGACTTCTGAACAATGTGGATCACCTATCAGGAGGGTTCCTCTTATGTGAAACATTTCTATCCTAGAGGAAGGCTGGTGGAGTTGGATAATGTAACCAAATCTGCCAAACTGAAACTCTGGAAGAAAACAACAAGAAAGTCTCAGAAGTTCCTGAAGCTTACAAGGTTCAGAAAACACCTTCCCATTACAGAAGGGGTTGAAGACTCTCAAACATGCTGAGTGACCTGCATATTTCATCAGCAGGTCCATGGATGCAGCTTTCCTAAGCCATCAAACCTTCCTGTGTGGGCCTTTTGATAATACAGCTGCTTTGAGTCATCCACACTCCTGTGTACAACTCCATAAACTCAATGGTTTACTAAGCTACACTTCATTATAAACTTGTCTTTGTTTTGTGGCTTCGTGTCCTACCTGGGATGAGTAGACATTTGTTCAGGTTTCACTAGGAAAACCCACATAGCATCAACATGTGCTGAGTCTTTTGTGGAATACATTTTTGCTAAAATATGACCATTCATGATGTTCAGAAGAAAATCTATCCAAAGTGGAGCAAAAGCACACTTAGATTCTGACTCCTGACAAGGGAGGGAGTTTTCATTGTTTTGGGGGTTCTGTTGGTTTGTTTCTTTTCCCTTTCTTTTTTTCATAGTAATGTACTTTAAAGTATTAATCTATTTGAAATCATATTGAAGACCAATATGGGCTGTCAAGATAAATTATGTTAATAATATGGGCAAAATGATGATCCAGAAACACTTCTTTTGTGTGCCCTGACCAATACTCCATGCATTGTAATCCTTGAATATTTGTTATTAATAGACATTTCATGTTGCCTCTATTTCATGAATATATATGATATTTTAATGGGTGTGGATTGGCAATGAAGTCTACTAGGTAGCTATGATGTTGCCATAAGATTATGCCCCTGAGAAACCCAATTGCTTAAAAGTCAGCAATTTGTTTTTTCAGGCTCTCTCTCTGTGACTTGTGCAGCAATCAGTAAGGCTGAGTCCAGGCTGAGGGATTTGTTCGAGCTGGCTCCACTTTCTAAGACTCATATCAGGTTGTTAGGAAAAAAGACACTTGGCTAGCAGCTATGCTGACAGGTTTTATCTTTGTTACATGAACCAAGAGGATGAAGAAGAAAAGAGTTTGGCTTCATTTCTCTGCTGATACATTAGTATGAGGAGTACAAGAAATCACAGGGTTGGCAACTGGCAATTTGATAACTTCTGTGGATTCTCTCAAAATGACAACCTGGTCTTTCCTCTACAGACAGCCCTCTACACTAAGAAATATAGACTTTGGGTTTATGGATGCTGTAGACATTTATCTCCACAGCTTAAAGATGCTTGGTGGTAAGCCATTATTCAGAGGAAAAGCCATCCACGACCCAAGAGATTACTAAAATCACAAAACCCATATGCAGAAAGCTTCTCTATTTGTACATTCATATAGCAAAACTTAACCTAAAAATTTGGGCTATAGAGATAGCTCAATGGTTAAGAAAACTAGCTTTTCTTCGAGAAGACTTGGATGTTGTTCCCAACACCCACATGGACTCACAGTCATCTATAACTGCAGTTACAGGGGACCTGACACCCTCTTCTGGTGCCCATGAACACTGCATGCACATGATGCACAGATATACATGCAGGTAAGATACCCACACATGTAAAATATAAACTAGATTAATATCTAAATAAATAATTAATAATAATAACTAATACATTTTAGTAATCATAGGAGGTTACAAGCATGTGACCTCTTGAGAAAATTAAGATGAAAGTTAAATCACCTTAGCCTGCTGTGGGCCACAGGTCACCACAGCTGCATAAAAGCAAAGGAGGAAGGGAAACTGCACAGCTGTGGTCCTAGCACTAAGGGGATGAGGCAGGAGGATCCCCAGGACAGCCTTTGATACATAGTAACATTCTGTCAACATTGTTTCAAAAATAATACACAGACTGAAGCCATGGAAGGTGTATAGTTCACACCATTTATAGACACATTTGAGACACTTAAAAAGAAAACAAAAATATTGGTGGAGGAAGATAGTATCATTCATATTTAGGATATATTGTTCTGAAAGTCACCACTCCCACCTCTCTCTGCCTCTAGAATCTAGATCTTGATTGATCGAGCCGACTGTTCAAGCCAGGGATGAGAACTGATACATTTAAGCCAAGGGTGAGTCAGGCTGCAATAACCTGCAGCCTCATGGGCACCCTGACCTGAGCTTGTCTGTGAATGTCTCTCAGGCTGGCAGGTAAGGCAGCCACACTCCAGAAAAGAAATGCCAAATGCCAATCCAGAGTGATTCAGGTTATGTCTGTCTCTAGCTCTCTCCATTTCTATCCCTATGGCTGACTTGGGATTCCTTGTGCTACAGGACGAGACAAACACCCTACCAAGAGCCTGTCTATGTGTT